>NW_025242222.1:0-3154 GCF_018294505.1 Triticum aestivum
CCTGCGCCGCAAGCTGCCTCACTAATCTCCACGGTGAGATTCGCCTCTCCGACGAGCCCGCGCCAGGCGCGGGCGCAGCCAGCTCTAAGAGCTGCCTCATCGACCTCCTTGGCAAGCTTGACGTTGCCAACAAGCCCGCCTCCGACTTGGAGTCGATCGGCTCCACCGACCCGATGCTTATCGATTCCGACACATCATCCTCGACGCCTTCCCCACCCACGTGGTGGTCATCGACGACCCGCTCCCTCTTGCCGACAGTGGCGGCAGCACCGTGACTGAGGTGCTCGTCATCAGCCATGGCGCAGCATCCAGCGCGTACGCCCGCGACCCGCTGTAGGCGACGATGCGGGACCTATCGGCACCCATCGCAGGCGACACCGACGCGGAGACGTTGGAGGCCCACCTCCTTGCGCTCATCGAGAGCGGCAAGAAGCTAGCCACTATGAGACGCCTCAGTGAGGCTTATTAGCGCGAGGTCGATCGTGCCATCTGTGGCACGCCGACTGCTGGCGAGCCTAGACGAGTGGGTGTTGTCAAACAACACGGCGTAGAGGAGATGTTGGTGTCGGTGTAGTCGGCGATCGCCGCGGGATGGTGAATAAGAGCAGGCCTCACCGCCACCAGCTCCTCATGGGCCTCCTACCGGAATGTGGCCAACTGGGCTAGATCTAGCCTAGGGTACCACGCCCTGACGAACTCCAAGGCCCGCCTTGCGCCTGCCCGGGCCGAGGAGGCCTTCCACGCCTGAAAGCGGCCGACTGCCACGTCCAGCTAGTCGGCTGTCCGGTTGGGGGTGCGCGGAGCTTGGACGCCTGGCCAGAGGGCGGATATCAACTGGGCCCCGACACGCTTCAGCCGGCGGAGCATCCGATGAGCCGGCTAGAGACGGGCCTGGATGACAAGGAGTTGCTCGTTGAGCGACCGACGGGCATTCAGCGCGATCTCCATACCAGCCCGCCTCCGCTCTTCACGGTGAGCTTCGATAGCTTGGCTGGCAACGACAGCGTAGCCAGGGAAGTACTCTGTGCAAGTTGAAGAGGAAATATGATGTCAGAAGCCGGCACATATAATAGTCGGCGGTCGAAGGAAGGAAGAAAGCAACTCACCGTCGACCATGTCCTCGATCCAGCCGTAGCCGTCGTTCAGCGCCCTCTCCGCATCGGCCCAGTTCAAGCACCGAGTCTCGAATTCGGCTTGGAGAGCGGCCTCGCTGTCGTTCGCCACCTGAAGGGCCTCCTTGTGCAGGTCCTCCTGGTCGGCCAACTTCTTGGCCAGGCGGTCGTGCTCCTGGGCCACCTTGCTGCACTCCTCCTCCTTGGCACGCAGCGCGGTTTGGGCCTCACCCAATTGTTGTTGTACGGCGGCATTGGCCTCTGCAAAGACATCAAAGAAGGACGGCTAGCAAGAAAGAAAGAAAGAAGTACCAAGAAAGATCCAGCCCGACTGCTCAGCAGTTGGCCCGGATCTCGGGACTACACCCAGCGAGTGCGCTGACGCGCCCCCATAAGAGAGAGAAGGTGGAGTGCTTACTCCGGCTCTCGGACAAGTCAGCAGTCTTCTGAGCCAGCTACCGGACCTGGGAGTTGAAGGCGGCCGCGCGGAGATTGTGATAATCCTGCAACAAAGACATACTGGAAAGAAAGCAAGTCAGCACCTGAGCCTGCTTGAAAGTTCCAGGCCGCCTGCTCAGCAGCCGGCCCGGAACTCGAGGACTACACCCAGTGGGTGCGCTGACGCGCCCCCACGGAAGAATACAAGAATGAAAAACAAGAAGCATACCCGGATGGCTGTTCGCGATGCCAGGAACTCTTGGTTGTAGTGATGGAGGGCGATGGCCTGAGCCTGGAGCCGAGCCCGGACGTCCTGTGCTACCGCATTCAGCATGGCTGTCCCGCCTCCAGGCGTCCACTCTAGCGAGCCGATGCTGGTGGCCTCCACCTCCAGGGCCGACGAGCTTGCGGCCCCGGCCTTCGGTGGCAGTGGCCGGCTGGACCAAGCGGCTGGCTGCAGGAAGGCGGCAAGGCCCAAAGAGCGGCCCCAGAGTGGGCCGACTCCTAGCAGGCGGCCACCAGAGTGGCTGACTCCTAGCAGGCGGCCCACCCTTGCACCCTCAAAGTTTGCACCCACATAACGGTGATGAGACGGGGCGTGGCTACAGTGCAGCCTGCCACGCCTGAATCGCAGAATGGGCGTGGCCACAGTGCAATGTACTGGGCGGCCATCCCTAGCCCGGCGCGGCATTGTTGCCATGCTGACCATGACATCGTCCATGGCAGACCAGCCCTTCTCCCACGATGGGCTCTCGGTACGGCACGCAGGTGGCGGGCCCTGCTTATCAGCGAGATACCAGAGGGCGGCATACCCAGGCCAGTCGGCACAGGGGAAGGCCTGTTCCAGAGCAGTCGGCCCTCCCCTTCCCTAGAAGTTTATGCGCCATAAACCAGATAAGACGGGGTGTGGCTACAGTGAACGCCCCCCAGGCGGCGGTACTGTAGCCATGCTCACCCCGACCAAGCCATCGTCATCGGAGGCAGGGCTATAGTAACGATCAGCCGACAGGGCCCACAGGCGGTGGGCCCAACCTGTCGTCCAAGAGCCCGGCAGTCGACGGGACCCACCAGGCAGCAGGCCCCAGCGGCCGGCGGAGAAGCCGACGACCATAGACACTGACGGCCTGGACCTACACCTAGCCGGATTACCATTGTACCCCTAGGGGGTAGGCCTGTATAAACCCCCAGGGCACCCATGCAAAGGATTGAACTCTTGGAGATACACACACACATAGAGAGAGAAGTAGAGCTAGCCTTGCCCTTCTTCCTCCTCTAGCCGAAGAGCTCAAGGAGCAAGCTTGCAACTGCTTGTTGATCTAGTGATCATGCGGAGACCCCGCCATGTAGGACTAGGGGTGTTATATCCTAGGAGAGCCCCGAACCTGGCTAAGATTCGCCGGCGTGCATGTCTCCGCCTTATCCCCTTTCCAAGCACCGACGGTGTCTTACTAGCTCCCACAATGATTAGCCATCTTTTCGCATATGTCGCACCAACCACTCGATATTTGGCGCCCACCATGGGGCTAGGTGCACCGTCATCCAAAGACCTGCTTTGGAGAGGAACCTTGTTCCTCCCTGGCGAGCGCAGCCAGCCCGGCACGCCC
>NW_025242223.1:0-3154 GCF_018294505.1 Triticum aestivum
ACTGACCTTGCTGAAACCTTTGCCAACCTCAGGAGGTATGATATCAAGCTTAATCCATCAAAGTGCACATTCGGAGTTCCTGGCGGAAAATTACTCGGTTTTCTCGTTTCTGAACGAGGAATCGACGCCAATCCAGAAAAAGTCGGTACTATACTCCGAATGAAAAGTCCTGTGCGAGTGCACGACGTCCAGAAGCTTACTGGTTGCTTGGCCGCCCTAAGTCGATTCATATCTTGTCTCGGTGAAAAGGCATTGCCTCTTTACCGATTGATGAAGAAGTCCGACAAGTTCGAGTGGACTCCTCAAGCTGATGCAGCGTTTGCAGAGCTCAAAGCTCTGCTCTCCACCCAGCCAGTGCTTGCTGCCCCAATCAGCAAGGAGCCTTTGCTGCTTTACATTGCAGCCACAGGACAAGTCGTCAGTATGGTACTTACGGTCGAGCGGGAAGAAAAAGGAAAAACCTTCAAAGTTCAGCACCCAGTATATTATATTTCTGAAGTCTTGATCCCATCGAAGCAAAGATATCCTCATTATCAGAAGCTTGTATATGGGATTTATATGACCACAAAGAAAGTTGCTCACTAATTCTCTGATCATTCCATTATAGTCGTCAGCGACGCTCCATTGTCAGAGATCCTGCATAACAGGGATGCAACTAGTCGAGTGGCAAAATGGGCGATTGAACTCCTTCCTCTAGATATCAAGTTTGAGGCAAAGAAAGCTATCAAGTCCCAGGCAATCGCAGATTTCATCGCCGAGTGGATTGAACAGCAACTACCGACTCAGGTTCACTCAGAGCATTGGACCATGTTCTTCGACGGCTCCAAGATGCTGAATGGTTCCGGTGCCGGAGTGGTGTTGGTCTCCCCCAGAGGAGATAAACTCAGATATGTCCTTCAAATCCACTTTGATTCCTCCAATAATGAGGCAGAATATGAAGCACTTTTATATGGGTTGTGCATGGCCATTTCACTCGGCGTCCGTCGCCTCATGGTCTATGGCAACTCAGGTTTGGTGGTTAATCAGGTGATGAAGGAATGCGACGTCAGAAGTCCAGCCATGACTGGTTATTGCAACGCAGTGAGAAAGCTGGAGAATAAATTAGAGGGGTTAGAGCTTCATCACATACCCCGACTGAAAAATCAAGCAGCTGATGATCTGGCAAAAATAGGTTCCAAAAGAGAAGCCATTCCCAGCAATGTGTTTTTGGAACACATCCACACACCATCAGTTCAGGAGGATCCCTTCACTGAAGAGGCCCCGCAGCCAAAAAGTGCCACGGATCCGACTGAAGTTGAAATTCCAGCTGTGGTCGACCTGATCATGGAAGTCTTGGTCATCACTCCCGTTTGGACAGTACCGTACATCGCGTACATCCTAAGGAAAGAACTCCCAGAGGACGAAGAAGAGGCTCGACAGATCGTCCGTCGATCCAAGGCCTTTACAGACATAAAGGGACAGTTATATAGAGAAAGCGTGACTGGGGTCAGCCAGAAGTGTATTACACCAGAAGAAGGTCAGATGATCCTTGATGATATCCACTCGGGGACCTGTGGTCATCATGCGTCCTCTTGGATCATTGTGGCTAAAGCCTACCGAGCGGGATTCTACTGGCCAAGAGCCAATGAAATGGCAAAAGAGATAGTCGACAAATGTGAAGGATGTTAGTATTACTCCAATATGTCGCACAAGCCCGCGTCAGCCCTGAAAACCATTCCACTCGTCTGGCCCTTCATTGTTTGGGGGCTGGACATGGTTGGACCACTGAGAACGGGTAGGAGTGGCTTCTCTCATGTACTGGTAGCAGTCGACAAGTTCACCAAATGGATTGAAGCCAAGCCTATCAAGAATCTTGATGCTTGCACTGCTATCAGTTTCATCAGAGAGTTGATATTTAGATATGGAGTTCCACACAACATCATCACTGACAATGGGTCAAACTTCTATTCTGACAAATCAGGGTCTTTTGCGCCTCTCAAGGCACTCGGGGCGACTATGCTTCGGTCGCTCACCCCCAGTCGAATGGGCAAGCAGAAAGGGCAAACAGCCTAATTCTCAAAGGACTGAAACCCCGATTGATGCGCGATCTCAAGAACGCAGCAGGTGCATGGGTCGACGAGCTTCCATCAGTCCTTTGGGGATTAAGGACAACCCCGAACCGATCGACCGGAAGAACCCCATTCTTTCTGGTCTATGGAGCCGAGGCAGTCTTGCCGAGTGACCTGCTTCACAACGCTCCCCGAGTCGAGCTCTACTCTGAAGATGAAGCAGAACAAGCCCGGCAGGACACAGTCGACCTCTTGGAAGAAGAAAGAGAAATGGCCATGATCCGATCGACCATCTATCAGCAAGACTTGCGTCGATTCCATGCCAGAAACGTGAAGAGTCGAGCCTTCCAAGAAGGAGACTTAGTCCTCCGAGTGGATCAGCAGAAACCACACAAACTCGCTCCTACTTGGGAAGGCCCCTTCATAGTCACCAGAGTCCTCCACAATGGAGCATACCACCTCTACAATGTCGATCGCCAGATTGATGAGCCGCGAGCCTGGAATGCGGAGCTCCTCCGCCCCTTTTATACTTGAATTCTCACTCGGATGAGATGTAATAAGAAAAACTCCTGTAGTTTATTTATCAAAGACAAGAGCGTTATAATTTTCCCAGTGATTATTATTGTTTTTGTTTGCGTCAGAAATCCCCCAGTGGGTGGCTTAGCCGCGAATCCGCTTCGCCTAAGTTTGTAAAAACAATTTCCTACCGAGTGGCGAGCCAGGCTCCCACTCGGGGGCTTAGCTGCGAATCCGTTTCGCCTAAGTATTTAAAAAATCCTACCGAGTGGAGAGCAACCCTCCCACTCGGAGGCTTAGCTGCAGTCCAGTACTCGCCTAAGTTCTCTCACTTGGAGACTTAGCTGCAGTCTGGCACTCGCCTAAGTTCGAAAAAATCCTACCGAGTGGAGAGCAACCCTCCCACTCGGAGGCTTAGCTGCAGTCCAGTACTCACCTAAGTTCTCTCACTTGGAGACTTAGCTGCAGTCTGGCACTCGCCTAAGTTTGAAAGAAATCCTACCGAGTGGAGAGCAATCCTCCCACTCGGGGGCTTAGCTGCAGTTCAGTACTCGCCTAAGTTCTCTCACTTGGAGACTTAGCTGCAGTCC
>NW_025242224.1:0-3154 GCF_018294505.1 Triticum aestivum
ATTTGTCGTCGTTGTAAGGGAGGAGGTCATTATGCGAGAGAATGCAAATCTCCGCGTGTGATGATTGCTACCGCGGATGGTGGATATGAGTCCGCTAGTGACTATGATGAGGAGACATTGGCTCTTATTACACGTGAAGAACATGGTGGAGATGATTCTGATCATGAGACGCAATACATGGCTCCTGAAGACGCTGACAGGTATGAATGTTTAGTTGCTCAATGTGTTTTGAGTGTGCAGGTCACACAAGCTGAGCAAAATCAGAGGCACAATTTGTTCCATACCAAGGGAGTTGTGAAGGAACGTTCTGTGCGCGTCATAATAGACGGAGGGAGCTGCAACAACTTGGCTAGCATGGAGATGGTGGAGAAGCTTTCTCTCACCACAAGACCACATCCACATCCTTACTACATCCAATGGTTCAACAACAGCGGCATGGTTAAGGTAACACGTACTGTTCCTGTGCATTTTAGTATCTCTACATATGCTGATTATGTTGATTGTGATGTGGTACCTATGCAAGCATGTTCCTTATTACTTGGTAGACCATGGCAATTTGATAAAAACTCTGTACACCATGGTAGAAACAATCACTATACTCTTGTTCATAAGGATAAAAATATTACTTTGCTTCATATGACTCCTGATTCCATTTTGAAAGATGATATTAATAGAGCTAATAAAGCAAAACAGGAGAAGAATATGAGTGAAAATCAGATTGTGGCAAAAGAATTTGAGCAACAAATGAAGCCTAATAATAAACCATCTAGTGTTGCTTCTGAAATTGAATTGAAAAGTGCATGTTTATTTGCCACCAAATCTGATATTGATGAGCTAGATTTCAGCAAATCTGTTTGCTATGCTTTTGTGTGCAAAGAGGCATTATTTTCATTCGAGGACGTGCCTTCCTCTTTGCCTCCTGCTGTCACTAACATTTTGCAGGAGTTCGCTGACGTCTTTCCACAAGACGTGCCACCGGGATTACCGCCTATTCGAGGGATTGAGCATCAGATTGACTTAATTCCCAGTGCTTCACTGCCAAACCGTGCACCATACCGTACCAATCCAGAGGAGACGAAGGAGATTATGCGTCAAGTACAAGAGCTTCTCGACAAAGGTTATATACGCGAATCCCTTAGTCCTTGTGCTGTTCCTATTATTCTAGTGCCGAAAAAGGATGGTACATCACGTATGTGTGTTGATTGTAGAGGCATTAATAATATTACTATTCGTTATCGTCATCCTATTCCGAGGCTCGATGATATGCTTGATGAATTGAGTGGCTCTGCAATATTCTCCAAAGTTGATTTGCGTAGTGATAGAGGCTAAGGTGTCCCGTCTTTCGATGAGATGATGGATATCGCTTTGGTGGAAGTCGACTTTGACGATCCGACTACGAACGTGCGAGGACGTCGCGCCTTAGCAATCGCTAAACCAACTCCGAGAGGTTATTGACCACGCCGGAGCACGATCAACCTGACCACGAGGGTCTGTTTCCTGCGAGCAAACGAAGAACAAGCAAGAAACTAAGATTGCAATCTGGATATTGCGAATATAAGATGAAAAGCTTTATTGATCAAGGTGGGGTTCTGTGACGCCTTTGTCTAGTCGTTGAACACAAACGAAGTACGCGAAGTTGCAGCTATGGCGAACTTTTAATCTAAACAAAACCCAAAGTCTAAACGATGCCCTAAGGGCTGTATATATGGAGGAAGAGGGGGGGAATTTCGTGGCCCTTGGTGGAGGGGTCCGAAATCAACCCTATCTCTTGTTTCCCCACACATACGGACTCTAAAAATAGCCTATACTTATGTATTTCGAAATTAAATGGGCCTGGCCCAATAATAAGGTGACGCAGCACCTAAAATAGCCTCGGGACGAAATTTATGAAGTGGCATCTTGTATATTTCGTCCAAGGCTTCATGCACCCATTATGGTGGCTGCAAAGTCCTGAAATCATCACTTGTAACTCCGTTCTTGTTCCCCTTGTGCATGCCATCATCTCCATGCTTGTTCTTGCTCCAATGTTCACCCTTCTCCAAGCTAGGCCCTTCATTTGTAAGCAAAACAAATGTGTCCAATTTAGGCAGCATCATATTCTCATGAACATTAGAATCATTACCAAGAAACGAAAGTACCTGGTAATTTAGTTGGCGTGCACGAGCTCTAGTAATTGGTCCAGTATGTATAGCAGCAGGGGCTGTGGGTGTAACAATTGTATTGATGTCCTCATCATCCTCCCCTTCTTGAAATGCAGTCATCCTCGACGGAAGTTCATCTTCCTCACCCAAATAAGCTTCAAATCTGCAATGTTAAAAGTGGGACTAACCCCAAAATCTGCAGGCAGCTCAAGTTTATATGCATTATCATTTATTTTCTCTAACACCTGAGAGAGGCAGAGGTGTCCCGTCTTTCGATGAGATGATGGATTTCGCTTTGGTGGAAGTCGACTTTGACGATCCGACTACGAACGTGCGAGGACGTCACGCCTTAGCAATCGCTAAACCAACTCCGAGAGGTTATTGACCACGCCGGAGCACGATCAACCTGACCACGAGGGTCTGTTTCCTGCGAGCAAACGAAGAACAAGCAAGAAACTGAGATTGCAATCTGGATATTGCGAATATAAGATGAAAGCTTTATTGATCAAGGTGGGGTTCTGTGACGCCTTTGTCTGGTCTTTGAACACAAACGAAGTACGCGAAGTTGCAGCTATGGCGAACTTTTAATCTAAACAAAACCCCCAAAGTCTAAACGATGCCCTAAGGGCTGTATATATGGAGGAAGAGGGGGGGAATTTCGTGGCCCTTGGTGGAGGGGTCCGAAATCAACCCTATCTCTTGTTTCCCCACACATACGGACTCTAAAAATAGCCTATACTTATGTATTTCGAAATTACATGGGCCTGGCCCAATAATAAGGTGACGCAGCACCTAAAATAGCCTCGGGACGAAATTTATGAAGTGGCATCTTGTATATTTCGTCCAAGGCTTCATGCACCCATTATGGTGGCTTCAAAGTCCTGAAATCATCACTTGTAACTCCGTTCTTGTTTCCCTTGCGCATGCCATCATCTCCATGCTTGTTCTTGCTCCAATGTTCATCCTTCTCCAAGCTAGGCCCTTCATTTGTAAGCAAAACAAATGTATCCAAT
>NW_025242225.1:0-3153 GCF_018294505.1 Triticum aestivum
ACAAAAAAAACTCATTTTGGGAACTCAAAAAATGGAAAATTAATTTTTCATCTGAAGAAAATGAAAACTTCCTTAGGCAACATTGTTTGCCATTCCAAAATCTATTCTTGTGCACAATATTAGATCATTTGAACAAACTATGCAATGAATGTGACCATAAGATTGATCATTTGACTTGAAAGCCATGAATCTTCATACACGTTGACTCATTTTTAAGAACACTTTTTTAAAAGAATTGTTGTATTATAAGGTTATTATTTTTCCTACTAACTTGATTAGATATAATGACACAATGCGAAGGTTTTCCATTTTTTTGATTTTTTTTGAATTTTTCATGTCCATTTCAAACTACGGTCAAAACGGCGGGCATGACCATTCCTAGCTAGTGGTTGAATCCTGGAAAACTTTTGGTGTTTCTATGATTAAATAGATACTTATGTACATAGAAATGATTTTTTTTAAATAGCAAACTATTAGGCAGCTGCAGTTCAAATTTGACCCGGTTCCATCTAAATGGACGAAAATTTGTCTTTTTCACGAGAAGTGGATTAAAACTTCTGACACCCAACCATTTGGTCAATTGTATATTAAATATGTCAAATATATAAAAAATTGATTTGGTCCAATTTTACAATAAATATATGGTAGGTCGTTAAAAAAAACTCATTTTGGGCACTTGAAAATGAAAATGAATTTTCCGTGCAAAGAAGAAGAAACCTTCCTTAGTAAATATTGTTTGCCATTCCAATATGCACCCTTGTGCACAATATTAGAACATTTAAACAAACCATGTCATGAATGTTGCCATAAGATTGATCATTTGGCTTGAAAGCCATGAATCTTCACACATGATAGCTCATTTCTGAGAACACTTTTTAAAAATAATTGTCGTATTACAAGTTTATTATTTTTCCTGGTAACTTGGTCACATATAAAAACACAACGTGAAGGTTTGCCAATTTTTTGAATTTTTTTAATTTTTTCATGCCCATTTCAAAATACGGTCAAAACGGCGGGAATGACCGTTCCTAGCTAGTGGTTGAATCTTGAAAAACTTTTGGTGTTTCTATGATTAAATAGATACTTATATATCTAGAAATGATTTTTTGAAAAAATAAATAGCAGACTATAAGGCAGTTGCAGTTCAAATTTAACCCGCTTCCATCTGAATCGGCGAAAATCTGTCTTTTTCACAAGAGGTGGATCAAAACTTCTGACACCCAAACATTTGGTCAATTATACATTAAATATGGCATAATATTTTAAAAATTGATTTGGTCCAATTTTGCAACAAATATATGGTAGGTCCTTCACAAAAAAACTCATTTTGGACACTCGAAAAATGGAAAATGAATTTTCTGTCCAAAGAAAATGAAAATTTGTTTAGTCAACATTGTTTGCTATTCCAAGATGCACCCTTGTACACAATATTAGATCATTCCAAGATGCACCCTTGTACCCATTTGTACTGTACCTAAAAGAACTTTACATTTACATACACAACATGCAAATCACTTCTATTGACTACCCAAATCAATCTGAGACATGCACATGTTTCTCTCTGGATTGTGCAAGTTAGACGAACTACTCTAATTTAAACAAGTTGGGATATATCACTACAATAGGAGTATGTTTGCATTTCACCTATAGCTCGTAATCAATAACCCAGTCCTTAAGTAAATGTTTGATTACATCATGAGCTTTCCTACAAACTAGTTACGTAGTGGTTTCAGCTGCTGCAGTGTTTCTTATATTTGATATACTACACAATGTGACTGGAGTTTATTGTGATTTGTAGAAGATAGAATCTGGATGCCCTTCCCTGGTCGACGACACCCTTCTGTCGTGGGCTCTCAGTAGGACGGCGACCCACAAGATCCACACCCCTGTGGCCCTGTGACCTTCAAGTTCGACGGCTAGATCCCCTACGGCCAAGCCCTTCTGCTCGAGAGTCAAGTCCCAGTCCAACTTCTCTGCTTCCCAGCTGCTCCTTCAGTCCGGCTTCAGCAGCTCACTTCTCACCATGATTCAACACCTCTAGAAGTAAGCTATAGACTTTTCTCTTCTTTTCATTTATACTGGTTGATGTATATCCTAGTACATGAAATTGGGGGGAGCTCAAATCATAGAATAGTGCATCAGTACCCAGTATATAGTCTCCGCTTTTGTTTGTACATAGGTCACTACTCAGTTCTCCACGGCTAGAACAAGCACAAGATTCATCGGTAGCACTGAACAAAATTCATCTTAAACCACAGTAGTCAGTACATAGTATCTGCATTTTGTTCGTGCTGTAAAATTCTGTTTATAAATTCAGTTTATAGTGCTAAACTTGCACAGTACAGTCTCTGCCTTTTGTTTATACCATTAGATTTTGTTTATCAATCCAGTTTGTCCTGATAAACTTGCACAGGCTCTGCCTTTTGCTTAGATTTTTAATTTTTATAAATCCAGTTTATAGTTCTTACCTCTTTGTCACATTGAGTTTGGCAGCAGTTGCTAATCTCTAGCATCTACCTGTTGTTGCAGAATAGAAATGAAAGATTGCTCGACAAACGGCCGCTTCTAGTCAGTTGGATCTGATCTTATACCCGCACACGAGAGCTACCAGAGCAGCAGCAGATTAACAAGGGCTCAAGCTGGACTCCCAAGTTCTTCGGTGAGCTGGCTCCATCTCCTACCCCTAGCTCCCTCTTTTCTGCTCGTATACCATGCTCTGTTGGACTCATGATCTGCTCCTACACCAGCAGCTTGGTTTGTTCTATTTACACTAGCAGCAGTACCTCATGTACATGTAATTGGACTCCCAGGGTGCTGTTCTTGTAAATTCTTCCATGTCTTGCTCTTATGCTGGTGCTACTACAAATGTCAGATTGTTAGTTGTACTTGTTTCCATCTCAAATTACTTATCTTCTTGAACATATGCCTGATGCTTGGTGCATGTAGGGTGTGCTCCGTGTGGATATCTATGCATTTGTTAAGATTTTTGTAGCACATGCTATGGCCTCAAAGATTGTTTATTTTATTTTCGTTCATACATAAGCACTTTTTTATTGCCGTCAAGGGGTGAATTGATTTGATCATTAATATGTGGCTGGATGTGATGTTTTGCAGGCTGAAAGCGCTAAGTTGTTGGAGACGTGCATGTACTTG
>NW_025242226.1:0-3153 GCF_018294505.1 Triticum aestivum
GCATCTCAATGTTTTGCCGGCAATCAACAGTGCGCTGGTGTATGAAATTCATTCCCATTTCTTGCATGGGATCTAAGCATGCACCCAAGGACCCAGATTTGATTTTTCAACCAATTTATATGCACTAGAGCATGTGCATGTAGTTCGAAATTTGAATTGTGCACATAAATGCATTGTAAACAAAGTTAACGCATAAAAATGTCCAAACGAACCCCAAAAATCACAAAAATTCACACAACACTCCTCTAGTTCTATGTTGACATGAGAAAAAATATGAAAGCAATAAGAGGCAATGCATATCGTTTCGTCCCTAAAGGTGGGACGTTCCCTACCGAAAACCATCATGCTTGTTGTGAGAACTCTGATTTATGAGAAGCATATACCCAAACCTGCCCCAAATGGCACAAAAAATTTACCACGGCATCTTGATGCCGCTCCATGATAGCATGCCAAGTTTCATGAATTTCAGACGAGTTTTGGATTTCCCAGAATTTAAAAACCAGGCATCTCAATGTTTTGCCGGCAATCAACGGTGCGTTGGTGTTTGAAATTCATTCCCATTTCTTGCATGGGACCTAAGCATGCACCCAAGGACACCGATTTTTATTTTTCAACCAATTTATATGCACTAGAGCATGTGCATGTAGTTCATATTTGAATTATGCACATAATTGGATTGAAAACTATGTTAATGCATAAAAATGTCCAAACGATCCTCGAAAAATCACAAAAATACCCACAACACTCCTGTTGTTCTATGTTGACACGAGAAAAAATTGGAAAGCAATAAGAGGCAATGGATATCGTTTCGTCCCCGAAGGTGGGATGTTCCCTACTGAAAACCATCATGCTTGTTGTGAGAAGCTCTGGTTTGTGAGAAGCATATACCCAAACCTGCCCCAAATGGGACAAAAAGTTTACCACGGCATGTTGATGCCGCTCCGTGATAGCATGCCAAGTTTCATGAATTTCAGACGAGTTTTGGATTTACTAGAATTTAAAAACCAAGCATCTCAATGTTTTGCCGGCAATCAACGGTGCGCTGGTGTTTGAAATTCATTCCCATTTCTTGCATGGGATCTAAGCATGTACCCAAGGACACAGATTTGTTTTTTCAACCAATTTATATGCACTAGAGCATGTGCATGTAGTTCGAAATTTGAATTGTGCACATAAATGCATTGAAAACTCAGTTAATGCATAAAAATGTCCAAACGAACCCAAAAATCAGAAAAATTCACACAACACTCCTCTAGTTCTATGTTGACATGAGAAAAAATATGAAATTAATAAGAGGCAATGGATATCGTTTTGTCCCTAAAGGTGGGACGTTCCCTACCGAAAACCATCATGCTTGTTGTGAGAACTCTGATTTGCGAGAAGCATATACCCAAACCTGCCCCAAATGGCACAAAAAATTTACCACGGCATGTTGATGCCGCTCCATGATAGCATGCCAAGTTTCATGAATTTCAGACGAGTTTTGGATTTCCCAGAATTTAAAAACCAGGCATCTCAATGTTTTGCCGGCAATCAACGATGCCCTAGTGTTTGAAATTCATTCCCATTTCTTGCATGGGACCTAAGCATGCACCCAGGGACACAGATTTGATTTTTCAACCAATTTATATGCACTGGAGCATGTGCATGTAGTTCAAATTTCAATTATGCACATAAATGCATTGAAAACTCAGTTAATGCATAAAAATGTCCAAACGAAGCCCGAAAAATCACAAAAATCCACACAACACTCATGTTGTTCTATGTTGACACGAGAAAAAATTGGAAAGCAATAAGAGGTAATGGATATCGTTTCGTCCCCGAAGGTGGGACGTTCCCTACCGAAAACAATCATGCTTGTTGTGAGAAGCTCTGGTTTGTGAGAAGCATATACCCAAACCTGCCCCAAATGGGACAAAAAGTTTACCACGGCATGTTGATGCCGCTCCATGATAGCATGCCAAGTTTCATGAATTTCAGACGAGTTTTGGATTTACTAGAATTTAAAAACCAAGCATCTCAATGTTTTGCCGGCAATCAACTGTGCGCTGGTGTTTGAAATTCATTCCCATTTCTTGCATGGGATCTAAGCATGCACCCAAGGACACAGATTTGATTTTTCAACCAATTTATATGCACTAGAGCATGTGCATGTAGTTTGAAATTTGAATTCTGCACATAAATGCATTGAAAACTCAGTTAATGCATAAAAATATCTAAACAAACCCCGAAAAATCACAAAAATTCACACAACACTCGTATTGTTCTATGTTGACATGAGAAAAAAAATATGAAAGCAATAAGAGGTAATGGATATCGTTTCGTCCCCAAAGGTGGGACGTTCCCTACCAAACACCATCATGCTTGTTGTGGGAAGCTCTGGTTTGTGAGAAGCATATACCCAAACATGCCCCAAATGGGACAAAAAATTTACCACGGCATGTTGATGCCGCTCGATGATAGCATGCCAAGTTTCATGAATTTCAGACAAGTTTTGGATTTCCCAGAATTTTGAAAACCAGGCATCTCAATGTTTTGCCGGCAATCAACGGTGCCCTCGTGTTTGAAATTCATTCCCATTTCTTGCATGGGACCTAAGCATGCACCCAAGGACACAGATTTGATTTTTCAACCAATTTATATGCACTGGAGCATCTGTATGTAGTTCAAATTTGAATTATGCACATAAATGCATTGAAAACTCAGTTAATGCATAAAAATGTCCAAACGAAGCCCGAAAAATCACAAAAATTCACACAACACTCATGTGGTTCTATGTTGACACGAGAAAAAATTGGAAAGCAATAAGAGGCAATGGATATCGTTTCGTCCCCGAAGGTGGGACATTCCCTACCAAAAAGCATCATGCTTGTTGTGAGAAGCTCTGGTTAGTGAGAAGCATATACCCAAACCTGCCCCAAATGGGACAAAAAGTTTACCACGGCATGTTGATGCCGCTCCGTGATAGCATGCCAAGTTTCATGAATTTCGGACGAGTTTTGGATTTACTAGAATTCAAAAACCAGGCATCTCAATGTAAGGCCGGCAATCGACGGTGCGTTGGTGTTTGAAATTCATTCCCAATTCTTGCATGGGACCTAAGCATGCACCCAAGGACACATATTTGATTTTTCAACCAATTTATATGCACTA
>NW_025242227.1:0-3153 GCF_018294505.1 Triticum aestivum
GCAACGGAAGGACCGGCGCCCGACCGTGCTCCGCACCCTCAAGGAGGAAGTTACTGAAGTGGACTCTGACGGGAATCCAACGGCGCCCGAACGAATAGTCAAGGGGTACTCGCTTCAGCTCGGGTGCATTCTCCGGAGCACCGTCTCGATCAACACCGAGAACCTCAGGCATCCTAACCGAGGGAATTTGCGCAACCTCCTATTCACGAAGCTGCACGAACGATACAAGTTCCCTGCTGAATTTGAAAACACAAGTCTCAAAGGGAATAAAGTGAACAGTTGTGCCCTCATGAAGATGAGCACGGCCCTGTCTACTTGGAAAAGCAATGTGAAGAGAATGGTCGAGAAAGGTGAGAGTTATGAGAAGATCAAGGAGAGAAATCCTTCGATCACCGAAGATGACTACAACGACTTCAAGATCACTTGATCGAGCACTGCAAGCTCCGAATCAAGTAAGTGGGGGAAAGAAATGCGGGAGCTGAACTTAGGGGAACACACACTCGGTCCCGGCGGTTACAGAGTGGCGGAGCCTATATGGGACAAGGAGGAGGCGGACCGTGCCGACCAAGGCCTACCGCCCCTCTTCGATAAATACGGTGACAAGTAGACCAGGAACTTTGTCAGGGCCCGGTACAAGAAGGACCCAAAAACAAAGGACTTACCACGGATCCGAAGACCAGGGAGCTTGAGCTTGTTCTGGTAAGGAATACACCCCCGCGTAATTAGCTCCATATGGTTGCATTCTAATTAATGAAGCCAAATTTCTAAATGGTTCACATTCCTTCCGCAGGCGACTGAAAGCAGTTGCGCGGGGTCGACTAAGAGCAACCCTTGGGACACCACTCTAAATAGGGCATTGAATGTAATGAAGAACAAGGATAAGCTCAGTAAGCCGGCGTCAGCTGGTCGTGTGGCCGGCAAAGGCTTGTCGACAAAATGGTCGTCATACTATAACACTGGTGGGCGAAAGGAGAAACAGACCAGCTCGGAAAGCCAGGCGCGCGAGGTTCAAGAACTCAGGGCACAGGTGGCGCGGATTCCGGAGATGGTCCAAGAGCAAGTGGAACAACAACTCTGAAGGACGATCACCGCCATTGTGCCTACCTTGATCCAGGGGATTAGTGCGTGGATTGTGGGCGGCAAACAGGGGCCGCCCCCGATTCCTAGCTTCATGGCTAGCAACTCGCAGAACGCGATGGCGGGGCCATTGGTGTCTCCGACGCCGGCACGGGAGCTTAATGCACCCGGGTGTACGCCGGCCGACACCTCTGCAGCAAGCGGCCCCTCCGTCAACTGCACGCCCGCCGTTGGCGGTGCCTCGACATTAGCCGAGCTCGACGCCATCATCACGGTAACTAATTAAGCCTCTCTCGGCCGAGGACTTCATCTACTTGCCTTTGACTGGGCATCCCTGACGCCCTACATGTTTTCGCAGGGCGCCGCCGATGTTCCGTGCACTCTCCTGCACTTCGTGAACAACGAGTTGGTCGATGTCGCCAAGGGCAAAATCGTTCAACCGGGCAACCCCTTGTTCCACGGTACCCAGATGCCACCCAACTTGTTTAGGGTTCAACTGGTTCGGGTGCTGCCAGGCTGCGACGAGTTGTTGCCTCCGATTCGACCCGTCGGGGCCGACGATGATGACGTGATGACCCTCAGCGCCTGCCTGAGCTGGCCCCTGCTTTGGCCGAAGAGCCAGATTCGTTTGGGGGCGGGGGACACCACCCCAAAGACAACACCGCCAGTCGTGCCGGCGCCAAGTCGGCCCCATGGCAAGACCGCCGCAACGATGCCGGACATCCCTATGCCACAAGATCCAAACATGCATATGGCACAGGATCAGAACGACGACGACGACGATACATTTGCCAACATTGATCAGTACTTTGCCGATCATGGGTACGGTGGCGACTTCATTGGGCCTCCTTCTCAAGAACGCAACCCAACAAAAGACGTGCGCGATCTAGCTGGTACCGCGGAGAAGCCAAGTTGCAACAGGCGTCGTCTGCCGTTCAGCTCTCAGGAAACGCCTCCAGCTGCCGACTTCACCGAGCCTCAGATAGGCGAGGTGCGAAATATTATCAGCCCCAACACACTCAAGAAGGCGGTCTGTGAGCAGAACTCGGTCCCATTACAGGAGAAGAAGAAGGCACGCAAAAGAAAGACTAACAAGGGTGCGGGCCAGCCGGCACCGAGTACGATCCGTGCTCAGGACGGGCCACCTGCACCTGAGGATATCTCGAGGAGGGTGCATGTGGCGGGTAGACCGATGGTACCGAGAAATATGCTTGATGCTGCAATCGGTGCTATGCGGAGTCTGCATGACAGTGTTCTTTCTTTAGAGAAGCGGCGTCTCGGAGAGAAGGATGTGGCATACCCGGTTTTCACGGCCAAGGTGCCAGAGGGCAAGGGCTTTGTGGATAACTCCTTCGGGGGTACGATCATCCTGCGGTTTGATGACATCCACGCTATGTTGAACCTTCATCCGCTGCACTACACCTTCGTTCGGCTATTTTTGCTGAGTATGGAGATGCGGATCTTTCGCGACAAGACCCCGGACATCGTGATAGTCGACCCCTTCTACATGCGTGCCAAGATCTTGGGCAGCGCTGGGGACCGGCAAGTCGCGAGTTCTTACCTCGAAGGCGTCATTCTGGCAAACCAAGATAAGGATAACTTCCTCGTGCCTTACTTTCCCGAGTAAGTCCTCCCCTCAACCACCCCGTAACATATGAATTCTTAGATTTCGATCGTTTTTCTTTTAACATTCCGTGTTTTCTGCAGTGACACACGTTGCACGCTCATCCTCCTAAGCCCCAAATATTCCATGGCCACATATTTCGATCCAGACCGTTAGTCGAACGTAGACTACACAAATGTCAAGAAGGTTCTTGATGATGTTCTCCCCGGCTACGTCAAATCTGGAGGCACCTTCACCAGGCCTATTCGTAAGTACGGCAAGCACGTGTTCTCCCACAATACGATGTTCTGCTACGTCAAGCAGCCAACTGGCGGTCAGAAGGGTGCCTACTATGCCATCCATCACATGCGGGCGATCGTACGGGACCATCATCAACTTCTGCTACCGAGTAGACTCAAAGATAGGGCCACGAGCGTGTCAGCAATCCAGGACGCGGACATCAGGCAAGAATT
>NW_025242228.1:0-3153 GCF_018294505.1 Triticum aestivum
ACAAAAAAAACTCATTTTGGGAACTCAAAAAATGGAAAATTAATTTTTCATCTGAAGAAAATGAAAACTTCCTTAGGCAACATTGTTTGCCATTCCAAAATCTATTCTTGTGCACAATATTAGATCATTTGAACAAACTATGCAATGAATGTGACCATAAGATTGATCATTTGACTTGAAAGCCATGAATCTTCATACACGTTGACTCATTTTTAAGAACACTTTTTTAAAAGAATTGTTGTATTATAAGGTTATTATTTTTCCTACTAACTTGATTAGATATAATGACACAATGCGAAGGTTTTCCATTTTTTTGATTTTTTTTGAATTTTTCATGTCCATTTCAAACTACGGTCAAAACGGCGGGCATGACCATTCCTAGCTAGTGGTTGAATCCTGGAAAACTTTTGGTGTTTCTATGATTAAATAGATACTTATGTACATAGAAATGATTTTTTTTAAATAGCAAACTATTAGGCAGCTGCAGTTCAAATTTGACCCGGTTCCATCTAAATGGACGAAAATTTGTCTTTTTCACGAGAAGTGGATTAAAACTTCTGACACCCAACCATTTGGTCAATTGTATATTAAATATGTCAAATATATAAAAAATTGATTTGGTCCAATTTTACAATAAATATATGGTAGGTCGTTAAAAAAAACTCATTTTGGGCACTTGAAAATGAAAATGAATTTTCCGTGCAAAGAAGAAGAAACCTTCCTTAGTAAATATTGTTTGCCATTCCAATATGCACCCTTGTGCACAATATTAGAACATTTAAACAAACCATGTCATGAATGTTGCCATAAGATTGATCATTTGGCTTGAAAGCCATGAATCTTCACACATGATAGCTCATTTCTGAGAACACTTTTTAAAAATAATTGTCGTATTACAAGTTTATTATTTTTCCTGGTAACTTGGTCACATATAAAAACACAACGTGAAGGTTTGCCAATTTTTTGAATTTTTTTAATTTTTTCATGCCCATTTCAAAATACGGTCAAAACGGCGGGAATGACCGTTCCTAGCTAGTGGTTGAATCTTGAAAAACTTTTGGTGTTTCTATGATTAAATAGATACTTATATATCTAGAAATGATTTTTTGAAAAAATAAATAGCAGACTATAAGGCAGTTGCAGTTCAAATTTAACCCGCTTCCATCTGAATCGGCGAAAATCTGTCTTTTTCACAAGAGGTGGATCAAAACTTCTGACACCCAAACATTTGGTCAATTATACATTAAATATGGCATAATATTTTAAAAATTGATTTGGTCCAATTTTGCAACAAATATATGGTAGGTCCTTCACAAAAAAACTCATTTTGGACACTCGAAAAATGGAAAATGAATTTTCTGTCCAAAGAAAATGAAAATTTGTTTAGTCAACATTGTTTGCTATTCCAAGATGCACCCTTGTACACAATATTAGATCATTCCAAGATGCACCCTTATACCCATTTGTACTGTACCTAAAAGAACTTTACATTTACATACACAACATGCAAATCACTTCTATTGACTACCCAAATCAATCTGAGACATGCACATGTTTCTCTCTGGATTGTGCAAGTTAGACGAACTACTCTAATTTAAACAAGTTGGGATATATCACTACAATAGGAGTATGTTTGCATTTCACCTATAGCTCGTAATCAATAACCCAGTCCTTAAGTAAATGTTTGATTACATCATGAGCTTTCCTACAAACTAGTTACGTAGTGGTTTCAGCTGCTGCAGTGTTTCTTATATTTGATATACTACACAATGTGACTGGAGTTTATTGTGATTTGTAGAAGATAGAATCTGGATGCCCTTCCCTGGTCGACGACACCCTTCTGTCGTGGCCTCTCAGTAGGACGGCGACCCACAAGATCCACACCCCTGTGGCCCTGTGACCTTCAAGTTCGACGGCTAGATCCCCTACGGCCAAGCCCTTCTGCTCGAGAGTCAAGTCCCAGTCCAACTTCTCTGCTTCCCAGCTGCTCCTTCAGTCCGGCTTCAGCAGCTCACTTCTCACCATGATTCAACACCTCTAGAAGTAAGCTATAGACTTTTCTCTTCTTTTCATTTATACTGGTTGATGTATATCCTAGTACATGAAATTGGGGGGAGCTCAAATCATAGAATAGTGCATCAGTACCCAGTATATAGTCTCCGCTTTTGTTTGTACATAGGTCACTACTCAGTTCTCCACGGCTAGAACAAGCACAAGATTCATCGGTAGCACTGAACAAAATTCATCTTAAACCACAGTAGTCAGTACATAGTATCTGCATTTTGTTCGTGCTGTAAAATTCTGTTTATAAATTCAGTTTATAGTGCTAAACTTGCACAGTACAGTCTCTGCCTTTTGTTTATACCATTAGATTTTGTTTATCAATCCAGTTTGTCCTGATAAACTTGCACAGGCTCTGCCTTTTGCTTAGATTTTTAATTTTTATAAATCCAGTTTATAGTTCTTACCTCTTTGTCACATTGAGTTTGGCAGCAGTTGCTAATCTCTAGCATCTACCTGTTGTTGCAGAATAGAAATGAAAGATTGCTCGACAAACGGCCGCTTCTAGTCAGTTGGATCTGATCTTATACCCGCACACGAGAGCTACCAGAGCAGCAGCAGATTAACAAGGGCTCAAGCTGGACTCCCAAGTTCTTCGGTGAGCTGGCTCCATCTCCTACCCCTAGCTCCCTCTTTTCTGCTCGTATACCATGCTCTGTTGGACTCATGATCTGCTCCTACACCAGCAGCTTGGTTTGTTCTATTTACACTAGCAGCAGTACCTCATGTACATGTAATTGGACTCCCAGGGTGCTGTTCTTGTAAATTCTTCCATGTCTTGCTCTTATGCTGGTGCTACTACAAATGTCAGATTGTTAGTTGTACTTGTTTCCATCTCAAATTACTTATCTTCTTGAACATATGCCTGATGCTTGGTGCATGTAGGGTGTGCTCCGTGTGGATATCTATGCATTTGTTAAGATTTTTGTAGCACATGCTATGGCCTCAAAGATTGTTTATTTTATTTTCGTTCATACATAAGCACTTTTTTATTGCCGTCAAGGGGTGAATTGATTTGATCATTAATATGTGGCTGGATGTGATGTTTTGCAGGCTGAAAGCGCTAAGTTGTTGGAGACGTGCATGTACTTG
>NW_025242229.1:0-3153 GCF_018294505.1 Triticum aestivum
ACCCAATTTTTAAATTTAGTCTACTGTCATTTAAATGGTGTGGAATATAAAAGGGGAAAACCATAAGCATTGCACGTATAGTGTTGAGCGTGCCATGGAGGATCTGAAGGTGCAAACCGGACAAAGGCAACTTCGCAACCAATGTTTTCTTTCAACTAGCAAGTAAGTGATGGACAAGAAATCAGAGTAAAGTAGTGGCGATCTATTTTCTTTCTGTGATAAATAATTTGAGCAGATACGAAAGAGTACCGCCTCTGGTGCGGTGCCGTGTATGCATCTGCCGAGAATTTAATGGTGCTGCGGTAGCGATAGCTGTCGGTGGTGTGAAAGCAGATGTAGGAGGGTAGACGGTGATGGCGGGTCACGGTGGACGAGACGGTCGTAGGAGCGGCGCCGTCAAGGTGGACGACGGCGGGGATGAAGCGAGAGGACGGGATGCAAGGATCATGGTCCGAAGCCATGGATGAGAGAGGTCGATCTCTTGTAAGGGACGACGACATCGGGGAATCAGCTCCGGCATGGTGGAGGAGGACGGTGGTGGATGGGGTGGCGGACGGAGGAGACTGGGGTGGAGAGGGTGTTTTGGCGCCCACGGAGTACGAATGGGGAAATGGAGGGAGATAGCAAGGGGGGAACCACATCTTTAGGGCACGCTTATCCCAAATGCGAGGAAATTTACAAATCTAGCCCCCGTTGCAAATCTCCTAGTACATCACAACAATATTAGTCGGATGGGGATAGGACGGTAATCTCGCATACACCGAATATTTGCCGACTAGAGTTTGTTTTTGGTGCCCACCGTTTATGAATGGGGGAGGAAGTCGATTTCAGCAGAGGAGACACTGTGTTTTGGCGCCCACCGTGTATGAATCCGGGTGAGAGGCGGTTATGTCACATTTGAGTGAAATTACAAACCTAACCCCATCGAAACATATAGAAATTGAGCCGATAGCCTTTGCGTGGCAGGGATAGGCAGTAATTTCTATCTCACAGATTTTGGTTTTGGGCGGTTACTGCGACTTTCCACGCTTCGTTCAAATTTTGCATAGTGCACCTTTACCGTGCCAACTCAATTCGAACCCCGTTTGTATTCTATTTTTGTTCGGGAAAGATCCATTTTCGAGTGGAATAAAATTCTATATGCATCATTTTTATATATACTTTCAAAAGCACAACACCGTTTATACATAAATATGGGTTACAAATGGCATAATCTCAGATTCATAAGGCTGTATCCATCTTAATTTGGATTTTCAAATATTTGAAACCACTTTATGTTGAAATCCAATGTATGCATTCCTTGCTAACTGTCTCCAATTAATGTGTATTTCATGCGGGTTTTTTACTTATAAAACATGTATTATGTGTTTCACGGACGCAACATGTAGTGTGATCCCGTTTATAAATTAAGTGCATATAAACCATGCATTGTCTCTAATTAAAGAATCTACGGATCACTAGTATTGATAAACTATATAACGTTACACGTGTCCCCAAATTCAAATGAATATACATGTTTGATACACCAATTTGCGTTATGATATTATCGATGTCGTGATCTCCTGTTCAAATATTTGAATCCCTTTTAATCCAAATATTCGTCTCATATATCTATTACTCATGCTTATATAGGAGTATCTCTCTAGACCTATACGCGTTCATCGTCTCTCGGGTATCTCTCGTGCTTCCTGTATGTCAACAATGATCTTTTATCTTCATAACATACTGACGGTACTCTCTCCTTCGACCTTCATCACTCTATCTCTCTCTAAGTATATCTCGCTCCCTGCTATGTGTCTCTAACTGTGATTCTCCATGTGGAATCTCTTTCTCTCACACAAACACAAACTTTGTCTCCCGGGGTCTCATTTCTCTCAACTATCCCCCTGTGTACCACTCGCACACCCCCTCTCACACATAGATGTCTTTCGCTCCTTAGGTATGAGAAGCTACGACTCTTCCTCTTAAATATCACTTTCTCACACACAAACACAAACTCTGTCTCCCAGGGTCTCATACCTCTCCACCATTCTCTTGTATGTCGCTCACACACTCTCTCTCTCTCTCACTAGAGATATCTTGCGTTCCCTCATATGTCTCTCTGTCTATCACTCTCGTTGTGAAATAGCTTTCTCTCTCGCAGACACAGAACTCCGTCTCTTGGGATCTCATTTCTCTCTGATATTTGATTGTACGTGACTCACATGCACCCTCTCTCTATCTCTCTCACACCCACACATATAACTCAGCCTTCTGATCCACTCGACTCCTATCTCTAACACACACTAGCTAGTATCTTTATCTTTCTATTTATCTGTTTCTCCATCAACCTTCTTTCTCGCCCTCACTCTTGCTTCCTATCATGCACACTACATATGTTTCTCTCTACATGCAATCAAGTGCCCTCGTTTGATCTTTCTCTCACACACATATAACTGCACCCTCTGAACCACCTGGCGGTCATCTCCAACACTCAAAGTAGTGCATGTCTCTCTAGCTAGCAACTCCATCTCTGTATCTATCTGTAGTTTCTCTGTCAACATTTCTTTCTTGCATGCACTCTTGCTTCCTATCACCCACACTATATATGTCTCTCCGTACATGCATTTATAGGTTGATCTCTTTTGCACAATCGTTGCGTCTCACTCCGTATGCTCGCCATAGATGCATGCTCTAGCCCATGCCACTATCTCTTAAAGACAAAAACACATGCTCAATTGTTGGGCCTTCTTCCCACATTGTCACATGCATGCATATTGTCATACGGATCCGTCTCTCCCATGTTGTTGATCTTATGACTTATGTCTTCTTACTTTTATCTCGATCATGCGCGCGCGGTCACACAGACATCCCTCGTATACATGTTTGCCTCTGGCACATGAACATTCAAGGTCTCTATGTCTCCATTCGTAGTTAATTACCCTCAACCCTAACGCCACATCGAATCATTCTCTTCTTGTGTGCACATAACATCCGCCTGGATGGGTAAAACACACACTCACACTTAACAATCTTCTTCTAGCTACCCCCCCTCTCACTCTTCCCCTATATACCTGAAACCAATAAGACAATCCCTTCGTTTAATTCCCACCTACATGCACCATCGATATATAGTAGTCTTCCTCGGTGTCTCTCGAACAAACACGTTCTCTC
>NW_025242230.1:0-520 GCF_018294505.1 Triticum aestivum
GGTGAGTAATAGTCCATGAAACGGGTAGGAATCGACCAAAAACGCGAGTGTTGAAGACCATCACGTAAACGCACCCCGGGGTTCGTTAATCATGGAAATTACTCTGTGACCCCAAAACCGTGAGTAATAGTCCATGAAATGGGCCAGAGTCGGCCGAAACTGTCAGTGTTGATGACCGACACGTAAGCGCACCTTGGGGTTCAACAAGCAGGAAAATCACTTCGGGACCCCAAAACATTGAGTAATAGTCCACGAAACAGGCCAGAATCGGCCAAAACTGTCAGTGTTGATGACCGACACGTAAATGCAACCCGGGGTTCGTTAATTGTGTAAGTCACTCCGGGACCCCAAAACATTGAGTAATAGTCCACGAAACGGGCATGAATCGGCCAAAACTGTCAGTGTTGATGACCAACACGTAAGCGCACCTTGTTTTCCAACAAGCATGGAAATCACTTTGGGGAAATCACTTTGGGACCCCAAAACGGTGAGTAATAGTCCATGAAACGGGTCAGAATCG
>NW_025242230.1:2066-3153 GCF_018294505.1 Triticum aestivum
TGTGTAAGTCACTCCGGGACCCCAAAACATTGAGTAATAGTCCACGAAACGGGCCAGAATCGGCCAAAACTGCCAGTGTTGATGACCAACACGTAAGCGCACCTTGTTTTCCAACCAGCATGGAAATCACTTTGGGGAAATCACTTTGGGACCCCAAAACGGTGAGTAATAGTCCATGAAACGGGTCAGAATCGACAAAAACCGCGAGTCTTGATGAACGACACATAAACGCACCCCAAGGTTTGTTAATCATGGAAATCACTCCGGGACCCCAAAACCATGAGTAATAGTCCATGAAACGGGCCAAAATCGGCCGAAACTGTCAGTGTTGATGACCGGCACGTAAGCCCACCTTGGGGTTCAACAAGCAGGAAAATCACTTCGGGACCCCAAAATATTGAGTAATAGTCCATGAAACGGGTCAGAATCAACAAAAACCGCGAGTGTTGATGACCGACACGTAAACGCACCCCAGGGTTCGTTAATCATGGAAGTCACTCTGGGCCCCCAAAACAGTGAGTAATAGTCTACGAAACGGGCCAGAATCGACAAAAACCGCGAGTGTTGATGACCGACACGTAAATGCACCCCAGGTTTCGTTAATCGTGGAAGTCACTCCGGGACCCCAAAACAGTGAGTAATAGTCCACGGAACGGGCCAGAATCGGCCAAAACTGTCAGTGTTGATGACCAACACGTAAGCGCACCTTCTTTTTCAACAAGCATGGAAATCACTCTGTGACCCCAAAACGGTGAGTAATAGTCCATGAAACGGGTAAGAATCGACCAAAAACGCGAGTGTTGATGACCGACACGTAAACGCACCCCAGGGTTCGTTAATCATGGAAATTACTCCGGGACCCTAAAATAGTGAGTAATAGTCCATGAAACGGGCCAGAATCAGCCAAAACTGCGAGTGTTGATGACCGACACGTAAGCGCACCTTGTTGTTCAACATGCATGGAAATCACTTCGGGACCCCAAAACGGTGAGTAATAGTCTACGAAATGGGTCAGAATCGACAAAAACCGCGAGTGTTGATGACCATCACGTAAACGCACCCCGGGGTTCGTTAATCGTGGAAGTCG
>NW_025242231.1:0-3153 GCF_018294505.1 Triticum aestivum
AGTATCAGGGAGTTACACAATCTCATGGTACTTGATATTAGAAAAGCTTTAGCAAACGAACTACATGATCTTGTGCTATGCTTAGGATTGGGTCTTGTCCATCACATCATTCTCCTAATGATGTGATCCCGTTATCAATGGCACCCAATGTCCATGGTCAGGAGACCATAACCATCTATTGATCAACGAGCTAGTCAACTAGAGGCTCACTAGGGACATGTTGTGGTCTATGTATTCACACATGTATTACGGTTTCCTGTTAATACAATTATAGAATGAACAATAGACAATTATCATTAACAAGGAAATATAATAATAACCATTTATTATTGCCTCTAGGGCATATTTCCAACAGAGCTCTGCAAGGATAAGATCAAAAGATTAGAAGACAGGAGCCGGCTTCTGCACCAGTTGGCAGCCGCTCAAGAAGAAGAAATAACATAACGTTGATTATGTCCTTGATCTTGCCATAGCCGTCGGACAGGAACTTCTCCCTCTCAACCCAATTTGAACGTTGAGCCTCAAACTCGGCCTTGAGAGAGTCTTCGCTGTCCTTCATCTTCTTGCGCTCCGCCTTGGGCTGCTCCGCCTGGGCCGCCAGCTTCTTGGTCAGACGCGCGCACTCCTAAGCCGCCTGGCTGCGCTCCTCCTTGGCACGAAGCTCGATTTGGGCCTCGCCCAGGGACTGCTGCAGCTCGGTGGCCGCCTCTGCAAAGTCAAGAAAGAGAAGACATAAACATCAACAAAAGATTAGTCGCCTGAAGAACCGGCCCGACTACTCAGCAAGGATATTATGCGATTCAGCTTCCCAGTAAGGCCTTACTACAAAAAATTAATTTCAACTACAATGTTGTAGTCCTAAAGCTTTATCCATCAAACTTTGCTTCTATGGTTACTATTTTGATTATTTCAACAACTGGTAGTGAAGTTAAGGCGAGCATTGGAAGATTTTGATAGCTTAATCTTTTTGGATGGTCCTCTATTTGTATAGCATTACAAGCAACAATCAATGAGCCATGAGAGTCTTTATAGATGGTACTCTATCTACATAATCTTACAAGAAACAACCAATGAGTTATGGTATATATTTCCATTCTCAAAATAACCATCTTTGATGCTTCTGAATATTTAGCTTTCAAAATAACTTTACCGAATATGTAAGATTCTATGCCACACACACACACACACACACACACATTATTACTTAATACATGCATGTTGAGATAAAAAACGTATTGATATTTATATTTTTGATATAATATAAGTGCACCTGCTCATACTTTTCAATAAAATCACAACATTGGTTTGAAAGAAGAAACTCATTATTTCCTTCCAATTTAAGACTGCACTAGAGAATATACATAACACATCTATTTGATTGGTGTTAAAAATTTCCAAGTGCAGCAGCTTAACTTTCACTAATATATAAAATGTTGCTCTAAGTCTCTTATGTCACATGAATTAATGTTATTACAAAAATTCCTTATAAATATAGTAATAAATGGGAAGTTGTCATGTCGACTATAATGACCAGTGATATTTATTATGACCAAGTGTTGTTACTACTGATGATTACTAGTAATACAACAAGAATACATCTACAACCAAGAGTTAAATTGAAATCACCTGACAGGGTACAATGTTGGTAATAATCGGCTGTTGCTGATGCCTTCTTGCTTGATTGCTTGCGAATGACCTGGGAATTACTCCTACTTGGTGCACAAACTTTGCTTGTTGCAATTTGCCTCAAAAGCTTGGATTCAGAATCTATAATAAGATTTTGTCATGCTAGGATTGGTCTGTTATGTACTGCTTATAATTCATATATACTATCCTGCTGCTATATGCTTTTGTTTCTGCTATTGTTACTTAGTGCTCTATAAGTTACTGTTATACTGTACTAATGCTCCAGGTTCTTTTGAGTTCCTAGTAGTGGTCTTGGTTCATTGTTTAACTCCAGGATTTGTGAGTTCCTAGTAGGGAACACATGGACATGAAGCTACGTCAGCGACGAAGACGATATCGACATGGGGCTGCGGCGACGATGATGACGACGACATCGACATCGACACAGGGCTACAGCGGCGACGAAGACGACGACATCGTCATGGTGCTGCGGCGGCGGCGGTGGCGACAACGACATCAACACCGTCAACACGGCCTTGTGGAGGCACCGACGCCGACAGCATAGACGTGTGGCATATATTGTGTGTGTGTGTGTGCGCGCGCGCGCGCGTGCGTGTGTGTGCGTGTGTGTTTTAATTGTCTACATCAGATATGTATGATTGATGATTGACTATATGCATAACATGTACGTATTGTGAAATGCATGTCTAAACTGAAATAGGTAGACTTTTATTTTTTTAAATCCTAATTTGTTACTACTAGCGTGGGTGTATCATAGAAGCGCTACTACTATTCCTTTACTAGTAGTGTGGGTGTGGAATACTAGTAGCGTGGGGCACCAGTGCTACTGGTATGTCTGTTTAGCAGTAGCGTCGGGGTAAAACACACGCTACTACTAAAAAATAGATGTAGCGTCATAGCCGTAGCGTGGGAACCTATGCTACTGGTAGTCTAAAAACCCACACTACTGGTAAGGTTTTTCCTAGTAGTGCCAGCGGGTGCGCTGACGCGCCCCCGTGAGAAGGAAGACAGAGTGCTTACTCCGGCTCCATGTCAAGTCGTCTGTCCGCGTGGCCAGCTCCTGGTTCTGGGAGTTCAAAGTGGTTGCACGGAGGTTGTGGTAGTCCTGCAACGAAGACAATAGAAGAAAAAGAAACAAGTTAGCACTCATAATTTACATGAAAGTTTTGAGCCGCCTGCTCAGCAGCCGGCCCGAAACTCGGGGGCTACACCCAGTGGGTGCGCTAGAGGGCCCCCACAGAAGATTGCAATAGCTTCAAACAAAGTAACAAGAAGCAAGCGCGTAACCAGACGGCCGTCCTTGTCGCTAAGAACTCCTGCATGGATCCCTGAAGGGCGGCACCTTGGGTGCTGAACTGGGACAAGACGTCCTGAGCAGCCATGTTCAATACGTCGGTGCCGCCCCCAGAAGCCCAGTCCGCCAAGGTGGCACTGGTGGCCTCGGTGTCGGGCGCTGTCGAGCTGGTGGCCCCGATCTCCATCCACCTTGGCGCTGAGTTCGCCTTC
>NW_025242232.1:0-3153 GCF_018294505.1 Triticum aestivum
CCCCCGTAGTAAGTACCGAATATAGGTACTTACTTCGTGAAGATAAGAATGGACACGCTGCCCAAGGACCCTATTGATCTTAATTGGTTGATTAACCTAGTTAAGTTGTTGACAAATTAATAGGACTTAAGAACCCAATACGTAGTTGGATGATTATGAGGGTAGTGGTATCTTCAGTCTATCAAGGTTTAAGACACATAAATATGACACTGATGCTCACACTTTTTAATATATATTCTAGGCTTTCTGGTGATGTGCGTTTAATGAGAGAATTCATTCCGGTCGACTATGAAGACGTCTGATCGGCGTTTCTTTTTGGTTTTCCAATCTAAGATCGGTTTACGTCGTCCGTCGCCGCTGTCGCCGCCGCGCGGGTCTACTTCGACCCTGGCGCGACCAGCCGGCCTCTCCTCCGACCCAAAGGCCACGTTCGTCGAGGCGGCCCATCAAGGCCCACCGCCGCCCGCGTGTCGACCCGGCCGTCGCGCTGCGCCAGCCGTCACTGCCCTACTCCAACCTGGCCTCGTGCATCGCCCCAACCCGGCGGCATCACACAATGTGGCGGCCCATCATAGCCGCCCTGCGTGCACCGGCCGACCCGTCGATCTACGTCGGCCTCATCCCTGGCGGCGTCAGGCTCGTCGGCTGCCTCGAGCTCAAGCGCGGCAGCTTCGTTGGTCGATCGAGCCTCGCTGCCCGGGCGCCGCAACTTCTTTGGTAGCCCGGGTGCCGGTGTTGACGCTACTTGTTCGCACGTCGTCCCACGCCGTCCGTCGTCGCCGGCTTCATCTTGTTCTCCGCCGCTCTTCTTCGGCCGCCGCCGCTACCCCGGTAGCCGTCGCCACCAGTCCAGCCCCTTCGTCTTCGTCCAGCACCAGCCCGTCCAGCAGCGTCGCCGTCATCTACCCCCGACCACTTCGTCTACTCCCACCATCGATGCCGACATCGGCCTCGCGCCGATTGGTGCCACAACCGTCGCCGAGTCTTCTTCTCTGCTGGCCCTCCGACTCCTCGACATGGCCTACAGCTCTTGTAGGTCTCTCATTTACGCATGCATGGTGCTGGCAACAACGATGTGTGCCTTTGTCCATGATGTGTCCCCAGGAAATCCCGGTAGGGTGCTTCATAAACTTCTTCTTTGTCTGTCTTTGCATGCCCATTTCTGGCATCACCGATGCGTGCCTTCGTCTATGATGTGTCCCCGTGTTTGGCAAACCTAGCGCGAAGCCTCGTCAACACCGTCCTCTACCCGGCGCACACTACTTTGACACCACTACGCCCATGACAAACTCGGCGCTTCCTTGCACCCACAGCTCCACGGCGACATCCTCGACACCGGCTCCCCGACTCGACATCGACCACGAAGTTCTTCGCACTGCTACCTCGACCACGACTACACCACCCTACGCTCTTGGCTAAATCGATAAACGACACAAAGGGCTACCGCCCTGCCTGAGCAAACTCGTCAGTTTCCACTGCAGCCACAACTTCCGCGATGCATCGACCGTTATGATTGTTACATGGGGTTGTCCGTCAGCTTGCTTTCGGATTCTTCTCCAGTCTCACCATCTGCTTCGCTATCGTTGTGACTACGGAGAGGGATGTCAAATATATGATTATTACGAAGTATAGTATATACTAGGATTTGGTCCTACCTTATTTTGTACTTTAAATTGGTCATTGTACTCCTACATATATACCCATGAGGCTCAAGCAATAGAAAATCAACAACAATTTCACCAATTTCCTCTCTCTCCCTTCAAAGAACGTGCAGTACGCATGCACGGGACGCAGCAAGGCCAGCAAAGCAGCAGGCGTGAAGAGCATTCTGGCATGAAGAATCAATTCGTCTGAGTGACTTGATTTGACGGAGGGAGCCGTACGTTTATGTGCTGAGGTACTCGCCGTGACGTCCATGCAGTGGTCAGCCAAGAGTTTGTATGCAGCAGATTCCTTTCAGAAAAACAGAAGTCCAAAAATTTTGTCCCCGTCTTCATCGTCCATTGCTTGTATGATCCTAGATATACCTATATATATGTGCCCCCTCTATAAAAGGGGCCGACTCCTCCCGTCTGCGTGAGTACTTAAATCATGTTCAGGCGCATGCCACACATACGTTTTAGGGCAAGTGTGGGGCAGTCATCTGCCAAGTCCTTCCGCCCGCTCGTTTTGACTCGCGATTCGCATAGTACTTCAATCCCACACAAGGGCAAACTAAAAAAGAAAATCTCTCAAAAATTTAGCTTGAATGATTAACTTTACTGTTTTTGCATCTAAAACTGCCAAGTTTTCACCAGTTTTATAGATATAACTGCAAGCAATTTTTTTTGTCGGTCGTCAACACAAAATAATTGATTTTTATTGATCGCTTGTACTAAGTCTCGACGTTGAAACTGAACATATTTTTCTAAGGTCATCAAATATATTAAAAAAAATGGATCTTATTTCAAAGCACTGGTCAAGAGAAACATGAATATGAAAACATAACTTAATTTAGAATTATCGTTTAAAAGATATAGAACTTTAAAATCGGAAGTCAAATTAAAAATTAAAGCAGGCACCAGGGACATGCGTACCTCTACACTTGTGAGCCACAAATCCTCGTCCACCTAGCCCCCTATCAAACACACAATCGTACCAAGGTAAGTACTTTGTGAAGATAAGGATGGACAAGCTAAGCACCCAATCGTACCAAGGTAGGTACTTCGTGAAGATAAGGATGGACATGCAACCTAAGGATCCTATTCAGCTTAATTGGGTGATTACACTAATAGAACTCGAGAACCAAATATGTAGTTGGATGGTTATGGGGCCGGGCAGTTGTATCCTCAGCCTATCAGGGTTCAGGACATGGACTTGACACTGGTGCTCACATTTTTCTGGATATATTCGAAGCTTTTTGGCGATGTGCGTTTAGTGGAAGAAGATGTTCCCATCGACTACGAAGACGTCTATAACGATTTTGTCAATCCCAAAATGATGTGCCGGCTCGATCAAAATAATGGTAGGGGGAGAAGAAAGAGAGGAGAGTCACGAAAATAGGGTAAACGCAAACCAGAGCTACAAACGGAAGCCGAAGCAACATCTTCTTCCTTTTTCCATACAGAGAAAGTGTCTGGGAGGTGATCATAGGAATAGGATTTGTGTGTGTAT
>NW_025242233.1:0-3153 GCF_018294505.1 Triticum aestivum
GCCCTTATTTTGGAGTAGTAGATATGCATATGTACATTAGCGTACAGTTGCATTTTCTTAAATTTTGGGCGCAGCTACCAAGACCAACCCCGACGGCACCCACAGTAATATGTCACATTTATGTGATATGTATATCTGTGGCTTTGACCCGAGAACAGGATCGACAACCAGTTACCCTTCACCCCGGTGGATAACCCACCCCCGATACTATATAAAGGCCACTTCGTGACCTTGCCGAGTACCCCTCACCTTTGTGCGCCACGCTCACAGCCATTCCTTTGCCATGCCGACCCCCAGTATTTATCTGAGAACCCCAGACGCAACCCCGGGCAGTTTTGTCAAATTATTGTGGGACTTTACCTGCAGTGCCATGAGTGCCACCCGTCCACCCCAGTACGAGTTGCTCAGATCGAGAATCACCCCTTCCACCTCGAAATATTGGACAGTGGTGCACATCCCTCCCGCATACCCAAACCAAGACCCAACAGAAGTCTCCTTCGTGGGGAAATCCATGCCGACTCCGCATATGGCCATAGAAGCTGCTGCATGCGAGGCGCTCGCTCGTCTTCGATTCGCGGTACCCTATGCCAGCGAGCGAGGATACTATTATTTTCCGAGTCGTGCAGCACCCGGAGAAGTTGCATCTTTTCCCAGTGGACGAATTGAGAGAGATCCAGTACTGGCCAACCTTGCCCAGTACGTTATCGCTCAGGAACGTTTAACTCAGCGGGTAATGGGTTATCTCCAGAGCCTCACTGATTTAAATCCTCGGATCGCTATTGGCAGACCACTGAGGCCTGACCAGGAGAGGCGCATTCATCGACTCGTCAACCCGCTTCCCCTGATAGAAGAGGAGTGTGCCCCAGTACCAGAGGCGTTTTCTCAGGACCCTGTCCTTTTGCCGTTTTCCTTGTAAACGCCTCCACTGTATTTATTATCCCAGTATTTTGTTTATGTGTTGTAGCATGTTCGTGGTTCCCAAATTTTGTGCGATGGATCCGATTCTCTTTAGTTCCAGTTATGTGAGCAGTTTTACTGCTGTTAGTTTGGTTTTAATTTTTTTTCTCGCAACATGTCTTTGAGGAGATTTCTGTCCCCGAGTCACTGCGGCGTATACCTTTTTCACGACATAGATTTTTATTCGCGCAACACCGTAACAGCAGGCTCGCAGCGGCAACCACTTGACCTCGAGCACTATTACAAATCCTTGAGCACATTTTTACGCCAAACTGATCACACGCGAGGACACCACAGTCTCAGTGAGAGAGATTTGTGAGTGATCATTCAGGCACGAGTTGCCCCAGCACACCGACAGCAGTTAGCCCTCGAGGCCGCGCCTAATCCACGTGATCGCCGCCGCCGCGAAGAGCTAACACTCGAGCGGCAGCATCACGACGATCATCCAGGATCATCGCGCACAAGAGCACGGAGAACCCCAGCAGCACCGCCAAACCTCCACACATCAGGACCACATACCAGTCCGGCATCGCCTCCGCCATTAGAGCCTCGTCTCGAGCTCCTGCTAACAGCAGTAGAGGAGAAGGAAGGAGGAGTAGGAACGAGGCCAGATGTGAGGAAGAAGAGAGGAGCACCGCGATCATTTTATAGCTCGAGATCGGTGTACGGTGGGCGAGGTCCACCAGCGCCACTTGACGCTCGACCGCCGGTGTTCGGGGGCGAGTCCGCGAGCAGTGCCGACAGCGCATTGGCCCGCGAGGTGAGTGCACGCTGCACCGGCAGCTAGCACGCCGCGCACTACCACGGTACGACCTCGATGCCCTACGAGCTAGGCATCGCCGGTGGAGGGAGCGCGGGAGAGCACGCGAGAGAGAAGAGAGAGCCAGAGGTAAAAGAAGAGGCCGACAGTGGGCCCTGGGTCCACCTGTCAGCCAGAGAGAGCACTGTGCTCTCGGGTGCGACCAGCGTATTTTAGTAATTTAGAATTCATTCTAAATTACTGTATCCACGTAGTAATATCTCGTTTTCCCTAACCATAGATTTTTCCACACTACGCCAGTGTATCACACTGTGGTTTTACACCACTTATTGCCCTCTCACTATAGCCGCCTTGTTTTTGTGCAGTTGAATGATTTCTTTTGATAAAAAAACAGTTTTTGTTCAAAACAGCTTTTTGACAAATCTCGAGGACGAGATTTTTCTTAAGGGGGGTAGTGTTGTGACACCCCAAAATTTTGACCTTGTTTTATTTGTTAAAATTTTGCCAGGAAATAAAACTTTTCCAATTGTCAAGATTTACCCTTTTGTTATTGAGGGTTTTTACTTCAAGTGGAAAACTTTCAAGAGGTATTGTTGGACTTGAATACTCTCTATGATAAAACAATTCTTTATCAGTGGATTTAAATTTGCAAGATTTGTTTTCTCAGAGCTTTATTCTTTTAAAATGGTTTCTTTTGAATTTGGATCCTGTTTTGCACTACAACCATTTGACAGATGCATTTAAAATTTCCACAAAAATTTGGGGATGTCATGTGATGTTTCCACATCACTTTTATGCAAAAATACCTTTTGGCCATTGGAGATTTTGAGCTCTACACCAACTTTTCCAATCTGGTCCAGTAGGCACTTTTGCACTACAACCTATTTAAATATTTCTTTAAAAATTCTTCCAAGTGTTTGGAGATGTCAGTGGATGCATACAATTCAAATCTATGCAAAAACCCAGTGATGTTCTTTGAAAAATTTGAGTAAAACAACCTCTTTTTCATTCTGGTCCAGTTTGGTGATTTGAACTGCAACCTTATTTTATTTTGCTCTAGTGACCCTGAGCTTTTTCCTACTTGTAGCCCTCCCTTCAAAACCCTCAAGTCCAGGAGAGTGGACTCATTGGAGGATTTTAAGTGCATGCAATAAACCCTTTTTCTTTCTGTCCAAAACTGGAGTTTTGCAAAACTTGCTCTAACTAGTTTCTGGTTTTGCCCATATGATCTTGCCTTCACCATCCACACCTAAAGAGACCCTGATCTGGAGATTTTGGCCACTCCAAGAGTTGCCTAAGTGCACTTGGCATTCTGTCGAGCACTTGGTGTGCACAGTCAATTTTGGGCATGTTTCCTAGTTTGCACTGTGAACTTGCTCCAATGACCCAGCAACCTTGTCCACTGAACTCCTAGCTGTCTCTATCCTAGTCCTGTT
>NW_025242234.1:0-3153 GCF_018294505.1 Triticum aestivum
TGCTGGGCGCGAGCACCGATGGAGTCAATCCGTTTGGCAGCCAGAGAAGCACACATAGCATCTGGCCTTTGTTTGTGTGGATGTACAACCTTCCCCCTGGTGTGCATGAAGAGGAAGTACATTCACATGAATATGCTAACTGAAGGGCCGAAACAACCAGGGAACGACATCAATCTGTATCTGGGGCTGCTGAAAGAGGAGCTAGACACGCTGTAGAAAACGCCAGCCAATACGTGGGACGCCGCAGAGAAAGAATATTTCCCTATGAGAGCCGCACTGCTCGCGATGGTGCACGACTATCTCGGTTACAGATATCTCGCGGGGCAGGTGGTCCACGGATTTTCTGGATGCGTCAGGTGCATGGATGACACAACGTATCGCCAGCTAGATAGAGATTTCGGGTCTTCGAAAACCGTGTTCATGGGACATCGAAGGTGGCTTCGCGATGATGACCCATGGAGAAAACGCAAGGATCTGTTCGATGGTGAAACCGAACCCCGAAGACGCCCGCGTACGAGGCGAGGAAATAGATGAGCTGTTAAAAAATTGAAAAGATTGCTCACTGCCGGGAAAGAAGCAAAAGGTGCCAGAGCCGGGAAAGAAGCAAAAGGCGCCAGAGCCGTTGCTGAAGGTATGGAAAATGAGGTCTATTTTCTGGGACTTGCCGTACTGGAAGATCCACCGTGTGCCTCACAGCCTTGATGTCATGCATATCACGAAGAACGTGTGCGAGAGTCTGCTTGGTACCCTGCTCAACATGCCAGAGAGGACCAAAGATGGGCCGAAAGCAAGGGCAGACTTGAAATCAATGGGCATCAGGGAGGAGCTTCACGCTAATGATGATGATGATGATGAGGCGAAGCAGGACACGGAAAGTCGTCGCAAAGGCAAAAAGGCCAAGTAGACCGGAAATGACTACCCTCCCGCATGCTTCACTCTAAGTCAGGAGGAGGTCGAGCAGTTTTTCACCTGCCTCATAGGAGTAAAACTTCCTTACGGTTACGCGGGGAAGATAAGCAGATATCTAGACCCAGCAAAGCAGAAGTTCAGCGGGATGAAATCTCACGACTGTCACGTGCTGATGACGCACATACTTCCAGTTGCAATCCGTGGGATCATGGACGCACACATCCGTGAAACGCTATTTGGCCTATGCAACTTTTTCGACGTCATCTCTCGGAAGTCGGTTGGCGTGAAGCAACTCAGAAGGCTACAGGAAGAGATCGTGGTGATACTATGCGAGCTTGAGATGTACTTCCCGCCCGCATTCTTCGACGTTATGATGCATCTGCTGGTCCATATCGTGGAGGATATCATCCAACTCAGGCCGACGTTCCTACACAGCATGATGTCGTCCGAAAGGATGAATGGTGTCATCAAAGGATACGTTCGCAACATGTCACGTCCAGAGGGAAGCATAGCCAGGGGCTTTCTGACCGAAGAGTGCATCTCCTACTGCATGAATTATCTAGGCATCGAGAACCCCATTGGTCTGCCCGTCAACACGCACCTCGGCAGGCTCGCTGGATGGGGTCACCGCGAGGGTCACCGCGAAATGCATGTCGACTTCGAGGGTCGACTCGCCGACTTTGAAAGAGCAAACCTAGTCGCGCTACAACACATAGACGTGGTCGATCCTTAGGTGGTAGAGCACAAAACCTTTATTGAGAAGACGTACAATGACCGAGGCCAACAGAGGACGGATGGATATATAATCAAAGAGCACAACTTATGTTTTACGCGTTGGTTCAAGTAGAAGCTTTTGTCGTACCCTTTACATGAGGATTCTTCCGTGGAAGAACAACTCATATCCGCCTTGTCACAGGGCGCCGAGCACAACCTGATGACCTATGAGGCATACGATATCAACGGCTACACATTCTACACCGAGGACAAGGACATGAAGAGCGATGGTTATTAGAACTCCGGGGTAACGATGGAATTCTACACCGGTAACGACAAGGACAGATACTACGGAAGGATCGAGGAGATCTGGGAGCTGAGTTATGCTGTAGAGAAGGTCCCGATGTTTCGTGTCAGATGGGCCAAGAGCATCATAAAAGAAGACCGGTATTTCACCACCATGGTTATACCCGAAGTCAAATCCAAGACCACAGGCGCAAACGTCACCGCGAAAAATGAGCCATGGGTACTGGCTTCCCAAGTGGACCAATGCTTCTTCATTACCGGCCCGTCAAAGCCCAGTCGTGTTGTCGTGAGGAGAGGCAAAAGGAAGATCATCGGAATGGATGGAGTCGCCAATGAGCAAGACTTCCACAAGTACGGCGACCCGAAAATGGAACATGACGACGACGATGAAGTGCCATGCATACACCACAAGAAGAAGCAGGACCACCCACCTAAAGGATGTCCGTTCCACAGAAGAACTCCATTTGCAAAAAAGAAGGTAAAGAAGATTGTGAACAGATAGCTAGCTAAGATCGATTGTATTTAAATTGTACCCTTCATTTCTTGATTGTAATCATAGTCTGAATTTGTTAATATTTTTGGAAGTCATGAATATTTCTAAATTTCATGGGAATTTTTTGAATTCATGAATATTTTTTCAAATTTTGATGATATTTTTTCATATTCATAAATGTTTTAACAATTCACAAATGAATGCAACTAAAAATCCAAAAAAATTTGATGATATTTTTAAATAACAAATTTGATGATATTTTCAAATAACAAATTTGATGATATCTTCAATTAAAAATAAAAAAACAAATTTGATGATATTTTCAAAAAAACAAATTCATCAAAAAAACAAATTTGATGATATCTTCTGTTTTAGTCCTCATGAAAATAACAAATTTGATAAAAAACAAATTATTAGTTGCAACAAAAAATAATGAAAAAAAGTTACTAATGGCGCACCAGAGGAGGGTGCGCCATTGCTATCAGAAAAAAACTTACTAATGGCGCATCAGTGAGTGGTGCACCATTGCTATCAGTGTTTTTATGGCGCATCCCTGGATAGTGCGTCATTACTATCCTTCCCCCTTGTGTGTGTTGTCCATCTCGCATTCGTCCTTCTCTCTCCCAATCTCACATCTCTCCGACCCACTGCCCGACCCACTGCGCCGCCGCCCCTACTGCGCCGCCGCCCGTCCTCCTCCGCCCGTAAGCTCCCTCCCCCTGACTGACTCG
>NW_025242235.1:0-1370 GCF_018294505.1 Triticum aestivum
GCGATGTCATCAATTTCCAACATGTTCTGACATCATTTGTTGTTTTTCAGTCATTTACCTAATTGTTTAGAGACCTAAATGACGGTGAAATTGAAAATCACTACAAAATAAACTGTGAAAATGTTGAAACTTGGCATGGTATCATCATTTCACCCGCATAGCATGTGCGAAAGAGTAGAGAGGGTCACGGCAAAAACTGGACGCACTTCGTGTACAAACTGGACAATCTCTTTCGGAGTATCAGGGTTTCGGACGAGAACTCATCTGTTACACGGGCACTTCAATGTTATTTAAACTTATTTGAACTCCGGACTTCTTTTGTGTTCAATATGCAGGATTCAAAGCGATGTCATCAATTTCCACCATCTTCTGACATCATTTGTTGTTTTTCAGTCATTTACATAATTGTTTAGAGAGCTAAATGACAGTGAAATTGAAAATCAATATAAAATGAACTATGAAAATATTGACACTTGGCATGGTATCATCATTTCACCCGCATAGCATGTGCGAAAGAGTAGAGAGGGTCACGGCAAAAACTGGACGCACTTCGAGTACAAACTGGACAATCTCTTTCGGAGTATCAGGGTTTGGGACAAAAACTCATCTGTTACACAGGCACTTCAATGTTATTTAAACTTATTTGAACTCTGGACTTCTTTTGTGTTCAATATGCAGGATTCAAAGCGATGTCATCCATTTCCAACATGTTCTGACATCATTTGTTGTTTTTCAGTCATTTACCTAATTATTTAGAGAGCTAAATGACCGTGAAATTTAAAATCACTACAAAATAAACTGTGAAAATGTTGAAACTTGGCATGGTATCATCATTTCACCCGCATAGCATGTGCGAAAGAGTAGAGAGGGTCACGGCAAAAACTGGACGCACTTCGTGTACAAACTGGACAATCTATTTCGGAGTATCAGGGTTTCGGACGAGAACTCATCTGTTACACGGGCACTTCAATGTTATTTAAACTTATTTGAACTCCGGACTGCTCTTGTGTTCAATATGGAGCATTCAAAGTGAGATCATCAATTTCCAACATGTTCTGACATCATTTGTTGTTTTTCGGTCATTTACCTAATTGTTTATAGAGCTATATGACCGTGAAATTGAAAATCACTATAAAATGAACTATGAAAATGTTGACACTTCGCATGGTATCATCATTTCACCCGCGTAGCATGTGCGAAAGAGTATAGAGGGTCACGGCAAAAACTGGACGCACTTCGAGTACAAACTGGACAATCTCTTTCGGAGTATCAGGGTTTTGGACGAAAACTCATCTGTTACACAGGCACTTCAATGTTATTTAAACTTATTTGAACTCTGGACTTCTTTTGTGTTCAATATGGAGCATTCA
>NW_025242235.1:1380-3153 GCF_018294505.1 Triticum aestivum
GCGATGTCATCAATTTCCAACATGTTCTGACATCATTTGTTGTTTTTCAGTCATTTACCTAATTGTTTAGAGACCTAAATGACGGTGAAATTGAAAATCACTACAAAATAAACTGTGAAAATGTTGAAACTTGGCATGGTATCATCATTTCACCCGCATAGCATGTGCGAAAGAGTAGAGAGGGTCACGGCAAAAACTGGACGCACTTCGTGTACAAACTGGACAATCTCTTTCGGAGTATCAGGGTTTCGGACGAGAACTCATCTGTTACACGGGCACTTCAATGTTATTTAAACTTATTTGAACTCCGGACTTCTTTTGTGTTCAATATGCAGGATTCAAAGCGATGTCATCAATTTCCACCATCTTCTGACATCATTTGTTGTTTTTCAGTCATTTACATAATTGTTTAGAGAGCTAAATGACAGTGAAATTGAAAATCAATATAAAATGAACTATGAAAATATTGACACTTGGCATGGTATCATCATTTCACCCGCATAGCATGTGCGAAAGAGTAGAGAGGGTCACGGCAAAAACTGGACGCACTTCGAGTACAAACTGGACAATCTCTTTCGGAGTATCAGGGTTTGGGACAAAAACTCATCTGTTACACAGGCACTTCAATGTTATTTAAACTTATTTGAACTCTGGACTTCTTTTGTGTTCAATATGCAGGATTCAAAGCGATGTCATCCATTTCCAACATGTTCTGACATCATTTGTTGTTTTTCAGTCATTTACCTAATTATTTAGAGAGCTAAATGACCGTGAAATTTAAAATCACTACAAAATAAACTGTGAAAATGTTGAAACTTGGCATGGTATCATCATTTCACCCGCATAGCATGTGCGAAAGAGTAGAGAGGGTCACGGCAAAAACTGGACGCACTTCGTGTACAAACTGGACAATCTATTTCGGAGTATCAGGGTTTCGGACGAGAACTCATCTGTTACACGGGCACTTCAATGTTATTTAAACTTATTTGAACTCCGAACTGCTCTTGTGTTCAATATGCAGCATTCAAAGTGAGATCATCAATTTCCAACATGTTCTGACATCATTTGTTGTTTTTCGGTCATTTACCTAATTGTTTATAGAGCTATATGACCGTGAAATTGAAAATCACTATAAAATGAACTATGAAAATGTTGACACTTCGCATGGTATCATCATTTCACCCGCATAGCATGTGCGAAAGAGTATAGAGGGTCACGGCAAAAACTGGACGCACTTCGAGTACAAACTGGACAATCTCTTTCGGAGTATCAGGGTTTTGGACGAAAACTCATCTGTTACACAGGCACTTCAATGTTATTTAAACTTATTTGAACTCTGGACTTCTTTTGTGTTCAATATGCAGGATTCAAAGCGATGTCATCAATTTCCAAGATGTTCTGACATCATTTGTTGTTTTTCAGTCATTTACCTAATTGTTTAGAGAGCTAAATGACGGTGAAATTGAAAATCACTACAAAATAAACTGTGAAAATGTTGAAACTTGGCATGGTATCATCATTTCACCCGCATAGCATGTGCGAAAGAGTAGAGAGGGTCACGGCAAAAACTGGACGCACTTCGTGTACAAACTGGACAATCTCTTTCGGAGTATCAGGGTTGCGGACAAGAACTCATCTGTTACACGGGCACTTCAATGTTATTTAAACATATTTGAACTCCGGACTGCTCTTGTGTTCAATATGCAGCATTCAAAGCGACGTCATCAATTTCCAACATGTTCTGACATCATTTGTTGTTTTTCGGTCATTTAC
>NW_025242236.1:0-3153 GCF_018294505.1 Triticum aestivum
TGTTCCTTGTCCCGCATAACCCCTTCAAGCTTCCTAGTTGCGATGGCTCCACGACTAAGTCCTAGCCCAAGGACATCTGCCGTGACAATTCCACGACAGTTGGCGCCCACCGTGGGGCTGGCGCACGGTGGATTTGAGTTCTTGAAGGGCAGCTTCGAAGGGCTCAAGGGATACGCTGTGGGCCGGATGACCAAGAGTCGTCGCGGCAAGCTCTACATCGACGATGCGGACTGGGGCCCCGACGCCGGCTCAGTAGAGTACGGGTACCGGGTCCCCTTTGGCGGAATTCATGTCTTCATTGGCAAGGTTGGTGAGCCGGGCCCCGAGCCGGATCTCTGCGCCGATCTCGTCGAAACGGCTCAGCGCGCACGACCCGCCCGGGCCCAGCCTGCCTTAAAGCGCGCTTTTGTGGGATGCATCCATGGAAGGCCCTCCGATCCATCTGGGTCTGGGGATGAGGCGGCCGCCGGCTCTGACGGCGAGTCGGCCGCTGATGAGTCAAACTCGTTGTACCAACTTCAGGATGGCAGGCTCATGAGTTATTCCGATGGCAACAGTATTCCTGACCTTTTTGAGCCGCCAAGTCAGGTCGGAGTTTTTATGGCTGGTGCGCAGCCTGTTCAGAACCCCGCTACCGGATCAGAAAACCCGGAGCCTTCCCCGGCTCAGGTGCTGATGGATCTCACAGATAAGATGACGGCCCTATTAACTGCCACGGTTGACCCGGCAGATCAAGCCCAGCATGACGCGGAGGTGGCGCAGTTAAAATTGGATCTGATGAAAGCTAAAGAGGATCTTGCAGCAGAAGGGATCAGGCTGGCGGCGGAGCGGGCGGCTCTCGACGCCCGGACTCAGTTGATTCAGGCGCAGTCCTTCCAACTCACGATGGATCAGAACGCGACCAACGAGGTCATGAGAAGGAGGCGTCAGAAGGCCCAGTCTCGACTCCCGCCGGTTTACGATCCGCGCAATCTCTTCAACACACCGGGTGCGGGATCCAGTAACCCACCAGGCGTCATTGCGCCCGGGTCGGGACCCCTCATTCAGCCACTAGTAATGGGGCCTCCCCAGGTGCCCCCTGCCCCGCCTCAGTATGTGCCAATACCCCCGGGTCATTACGATAACCCGCTGGAGAACATGGTAGCTGCGGCAGCACGACTGGCGGCTCTTCCCGTTGACGGCAATTCTCCGGCAGCCGTCGAAACCCGCCGGGTCAGGGAACTCCTGCAGACGGCTCTAGCACAGCAAGAGGCGTACTCCTACAGCCGGGACAGGATCCACTCAACTCCTCGCCCAGGCCAGAGCCCGAGTTACAGCCGGCACATGGTCTCAGCAACCGGCTCAAGTAATGTCCGACGCCATGACCCACCGCCTGGCCATGGCCCGGCTCATGTTGGAGCCTTCTACGCAGCAGACCAAGCACGGCAAGAGGCGGAGCAGGTGCCGCAATTGACGGCTTATCAGACCCCCCCGGCTTATCCGACGGCGTCCGTTGATGTGGGTATTTCTACCAGGACCGGGGGGTGTCCCTTGTTTGGTGCCGGCCATCCGTAATGAACGTCTACCTAAGGATTTCAAGGGCCCTAGGAAGGTGCCTAACTATACAGCTGACTTACAGCCTGCGGCCTGGATTGAGAGTTATGAGATGGCTATGGAACTGCTAGAGGTCAGCGAGGCGGCCATGGCCAAATATTTCACCATGATGTTAGATGGAACTGCCCGCACGTGGTTAAAAGGGCTGCCACCGAACTCCATTGGGCCTTGGGCTGAGCTGAAGGCCCGGTTCATTCAAAACTTCAAGGATACCTGTAGGCAGTCTATGTCAATTGTGGATTTGACTAACTGTAAGCAGCAGGAGGGTGAATCCATGACCCATTGGGTTAGCCGGGTCAAGGAGATCATACATTCATCAGATAAGATGGACGCCGGCTCTGCAGTCTTGATGCTAGAACAGAACTGTCGTTTTGTGCCCCTAAAGATGAAACTTGGGCAGCTTAAACGCGACTGCACGGATATGGGTACACTAATGGCGGCTCTTGTCAAGTACGCCGATTCTGATGGTACCAAGGATCCCCCTTCAGACGATGAAAGGACAGGGAAGGGAAAGAAGAACGGCAATGGCAAGGGTCCTCAGCTTAACCCGGGGAATCAAGGAGGAGGCAAGCGCAAGGCCGATGGCAGCCTGGAGTTCGTAGCCAACGCCCAAGGCAACAACCAGTGACGCAAGGGGAGGCCCCCTCCCCGAGGCGGCGGGTCAGGACCTTCTCTGGAGCAACTGTTGAATGAACCTTGTCCGAGACACGGCTCTAGAGAGAAGCCAGCGACTCACCTGTGGAAGGATTGTGCTATCATGAAGGCATTTAAAAACTACAATGGCCCGGGCGGCGGCTCAGGCGCTGGCGGCTTTCATGGCCCGGGCGGCGGGTCAAATTCCGGTCCTCAGAACAGTCAAGGGGGCTTTAATCAACAGTCTTGTCAGGGTCATCAACAGCAACAGGGGGCTATCAGACCAACCCAAAGCAGCTTAGCGGTGGACAGTATCACGTGTTCACCACTAGTTTGTGCAAACGAGACGAAAAGCTTCACAAGAGGGCTGTTAATGCTGTCGCACCCGCAGTTCCACGCTACTTACGGTGGTCGGAGCAGCCCATAGTGTGGAGTAGGGAGGATCACCCTCCCTGGGTGGATAACCCGGGCCACCTGGCCTTAGTGGTGGCTCCTCAAGTGGGAGGCTATAAGTTCACAAAGGTACTCATGGATGGAGGCAGCAGCATCAACATCCTCTATTATGAGACTTTCCGTCGTATGGGGCTAGTTGATAAGAACCTCAGCCAGTCAAATACTATCTTCCATGGTGTGGTACCCGGTAAATCGGCTTATCCAGTCGGCAAGATCGAACTGGAAGTGTCCTTCGGTGATGAGAACAACTACAGGGTGGAAAAGTTGACCTTTGAGGTGGTCAAAATAAGAAGTCCATACCATGCTATATTCGGACGGCCGGCTTACGCCAAGTTCATGGCACGGCCGTGTTATGTGTACTTACAACTCAAGATGCCGGGTCACAACGGGACCATTACGGTTCACGGCAGCCGGAAAGTGGCTCTGGAGTGTGAGGAAGGTGACGCGGCTTATGCAGAGTCTGTTTGTGCCACA
>NW_025242237.1:0-3152 GCF_018294505.1 Triticum aestivum
ATATATATATATATATATATATATATATATTTGACTGTACCGCACACGCTATGTGTGCTCTGTATAGATAGTAGCGCCTGAGACTCTAGTTGCCATCCAGAGGCGGCAAGCAGAGGATCATAGTCTCAGGTAATGATAGCACTGCTTTCATGCGCAGGCGGCTGAGGGTCCAGCGGTTGACTGGACTGCTGATTTTGCTGAATTGAGGCGGCAGCTTGACGTGGCGGATGCGGACATCACGCTTGTGAACAAGCGGCTTGACGAGGCACATGGTATGTATATTCGGGTGGTCAGAAATTATTAAGTGGAGCATGATGCTAGTATTTATAATGTGCTTTGACTGCAAATGGAGCTGCCGCCATGGAGACCCTTTGGGCAGAGCTTGCCCGAGCCAAGGAAGAAGCTAGGAGAAGCGATGCGGCCGCCCTGAAGGCAGCCGAAGAGTTAAAAGCCGAACAGGCTGCTCATCGCCAGAGCGAAGATAAAATAGCCAACATGGCTCTTGAGCTGCAAAATGCCGCCAGCCGCTATGAGCTCCTCGAAAAGGAAAGCCAAGCGAAAGCAGCTGACTTGAAGAAGGCCTTGGAAGCAGCCAAGGAAACGCACTCTGAAATCAGAGCGGCGCGGGAGGAGCTTCGTCAAGCAGGAGATATCACGGCTGGGAAGCCCTTCTTATTGCGGACGAAGTTCGGCGATCCAAAGTATGCCCCTCTTGATCAATTGTGGAGTTCGGCAGACGCATACTTGGATTTAGCAAAGAGTGCTACTGACGCGACTGAGTATTTCAAAGATCAGAAAGATCATGAGGTGGGAACATTCTTCTGGTCGCAGTTCAGTAATCCAAGGCGTCCGCTGCTGTCGAATGAGTAAATGGCCGAGTGGGCCAAGCTCCATAGGTTGTCAGGGCTTGCCATGAAGTCTATCGTGGATCATCTTTGGCCGAAGGAACCAAGTCCGGATAGTTATTTTGGTTTAGTGCAATGATTTCTTCGTGTTGTGCCGCATATCGACGCTGTCAAGAGGTCGGCGTGCATAGAGGGTGCACGGATGGCTCTTGCCCGTGTCAAGACATATTGGGCAAAGATGGAGGCCATCGAAATCGTGACCAGGGGTCCACCTGGGGGTCAGTACTCGCCCGAGCACTATTTTGAAGAAGTCCTAGAAGGTGCCCGTTCAATACTGGCTTAGTGCTCAAAGATTACCATGTTCCAGTGACATGTATCTTAATTGTGAAAACAATGCTATTTTGATTATAAAGGCTATATTTATACTTTTGCTCGTAAAGTATTGAGTGCCTCCTGTGCAACCGTTTATGTATGTATGTATATAACCTGAAAGTTTGGAGTCGTCGGCTTCAGCCCCCACTCATATAATGGGGTGTTCGGAAAAACGCATACTCACACTTGATCCAATGTCTTGGTCCGTTAAGGAGGTGATAGCGCAGTGAACAAGGCAATCATACTATATAGCTTTAACACTTTCTCTTAGCCATAGGAGTTTGACGGTGGGGCTACTATATAGCCCCTGGTACTTCCGTGTTCATCCGAATACGGTGCACGTACATACCTGACTGGGAAACCGGTCCTTCGTTAATGCGGAGGAATCGCAAAGATTCCGCTGCGTCATCGAGTGGTTGACCAGTCTCTCGCTTTATCATGACAGTCAGTTTTCGGCTTTCTCCACTGAGGTGCTCATCCAAATGAACCAGGGCACAATCGCAGTAGTTCTCTTAGTGCCACCTTAGCCGATAGAGCGGAACGTTTGCGCATCCTCTTTGGTATGTGGGTTGCGTAAATCATGTTCACTGTTTTGACCTCTGGTGGAATTTTTTCTGTCCCCCAGTGCTCGGCTGGCGAGGCTCGTCCTCGTCTTCACATGGCGTCTCCCTCCCCTTGTGTTCGGTGTTTATCTTGCCGGCTGCTTGAAGACCTAGCATTCTCTGTTGGTGTGATTTGCAGGTTCCTCGGGGGTGCTATGAGTCTGACATGATCTGTCCAGAGTTTTGTTTAGGCTGGACGACCCATCTCTGCTACCTTTGAATGGTTTTTTCCGTTGACCGGGTCGAGAGCCCCTGAATCCTGCGTCTACCGCCGTGTTTGCTGGGCTGTCTTCATTGTTTCGATGCTTGTTTTTATTGTGTTGCGGCTTCCCATTGCCATCCCTGACTTCGTATGTGACTGGGTCCCTGGTGCCGCTGCGGGCCAACCAACTGTCCTCGCCCGCGCAAAAGCGGGTCATAAGGCTTGTTAGGGCTGCCATTGTCCTTGACTTTTATTGGCCGAGGTGTCTGGCGAGCCATTCGTCCCGGATACTGTGCTTGAAAGCCGCTAAGGATTCAGCATCCGGGCAGTGGACGATTTGATTCTTCTTGGTGAGAAATCTGATCCAAAGCTTACGGGCTGACTCTCCGGGTTGTTGGATTATGTGACTTAAATCGTCTGCATCCAGAGGTTGGACATAGGTCCCTTGAAAATTAGCCCTGAAAGCGTCCTCAGGTTCCTCCCAACTTCCAATTGAGTTTTTGGGAAGGCTTTTCAACCAGTGCCGAGATGGTCCTTTCAACTTGAGGGGCAGGTATTTGATGGCGTGGAGATCATCTCTGCGAGCCATGTGGATGTGAACAATAAAATCCTCAATCCAGACTGCAGGGTCTATCGTTCTGTCGTATGCCTCTAGTTTACGGGTTTAAATTCCTCTGGAAATTCATGATCCAGCACCTCATTGGTGAAGCACAGGGGGTGCATGGCACCCCTATATTTGGATGTGTCATGGCATGCCACCGACGGTTGTAGTGTTCGGTGTTGATTCCGAGCTAGTATTCGATCAGTATAATCGTTTTGGTGGTCATGATCCTGCGCCGGAGTATGCTTCCTAGATCCATAGATGAACCTGGCCATACCGGCTTTTTTGTCCAGATGCTCACGTAAATCGTGTGCTGATTTGTGTGCGGCGCCATTAGCCGCCCAGTCGCGGCCACGGGGTGGTCGGTCCGGCAGATCGGTCGTATTATTTTTTGGCGGAATAGGCTCTATAGCCTCGTCGTCGAATTCAGGCAGCAGCTTGCGCTTTGTGTAGCTCTTTGTGTGGCATCGCCACGGTATTTTTCTTCAGTGTCGAGCACTTTGTTCCATCTACGGTTGAGCGTATCCTGC
>NW_025242238.1:0-3152 GCF_018294505.1 Triticum aestivum
TTGATGAAATTGTTAAAGGCGCCTCGGAAAGAGCAAAGCTGGCAGGGATCGGTCCTTTGCTTGCATCCAGAACCAAATCAGTTAAGGATGACATGTTCATTTGGGACCGTTATACACTCAAAGGTCCGAAGAAGAGAACTAATAAGTTGAAGAAAGAGCTAGAGAAGTTGAGAATATGTACATTGACAGAAGAAGCAAGACAAAAAAAATCAAGGAGGCACAAATCCTAATAGAAAACCTATTGGATCAAGAGGAGCTAATGTGGATGCAACGTGGACGAGCCAACTGGCTACCACATGGTGACAGAAATACATCTTATTTCCACAAAGTCTGCTGCTCAAGCAATACCAACTTATGCGATGTCGGTCTTTCAAATTCCTAAGAAAATTTGTAAAGGAATCACAGATGCGATATCTCATTTTTGGTGGGGTGATCACGCAACTCATAAGAGTGTGCACTGGTTTGCATGGTGGAAGATGTGTATTCCCAAGAAAGAAGGGGGTATGGGCTTCAGAGATATTTACTGCTTTAATCTTGCACTTCTGGCAAAACAGGCATGGCGCCTTATTGACAACCCGGACTCTTTGTGTGCGTTGATCCTTAAGTCAGAAAACAATTGAATATCTAACACTTTTTAAAATGTGTGAATGGTTTTAAAATTTTAGAACTCCTGTCTGAATTCCGAGAATATTTTTTGACTTCGCGAATTTTATTTGAAATCCAAATGTTTTTTTAAATAATGAAAAATTAAACAGAAGAGGAAAGGAAACGACAAAAGTTGGCCCCAGATTTAGCCGGCCAATGGCCGTCGCTTCCTTTTTTTTTTCAAATTTGTAACATTTTTTCAAATTCATACACAAATAAATTTCATGAATTCAATAGGTATTACGAATTCTGCAGGCACCTAGAGCGCCTCGCTTTACCTCCCCATGTAAATGAGCTAGGCCCGATGCGGGACAACACATGCCGCCACACTTTTCTTTATATTTCAATAAAAAAATACATTCCAAAACTTACTTTACGTAAAGTTTCAAAATTCTACAACTCGTTAAAAAATGTGAATGCAGTGTTCAAACAATGTTCGTGACATTTAGAAAATGTTCCCACGTTTCACAAAAATCCACGTGAAATTTTTAAGAATTGTTTATACAATGTAGAAATGTTCGCATAATTCAAAAAATTGTTTCACACCATTCAAAAGGATGTACGGGGACCTTCAAAAAGATGTTCATGACTTTCAAAAAAATTGTTCTTGGCATTTTTTTGCCAAGGAAAGTTCACGTTGTTGAAAAGGATGTTTTATATCATTCAAAAAATGTTCGACGTCTACTTGGAAAAATGTTTAGCACATATTGAAAACATTATATATAAAAATGTTATAATGTGTTTGAAAAATGTTAAACATATATATAAAAAGTGTTCCTGGTGTTTACGAAAAATATACAATGTGTATGAAAAGGAGTGGACTTCAAAACATATACTCCCTCATTTCCTAAATATAAGTCTTTTTAGATATTTTAATATGGACTACATATGGAGCAAAATGTGTGAATATACATTGTAAAGTATGTCTATATACATCCGTATGTACTCCATATTGAAATCTCTAAAAGAATTTATATTTAGAAATGGAGGGAGTATTTGAAAGTGAACTCAGAGCTCGGATATATGGTTAGTTCCCTTGCGGTAGAACCAGGCCACTGCTAATAACCCATAAGTATATGGATCGTTTGGAACCTTTTTGATCAATAAGAGTATCAAACCCAACGAGAAGCTAAAGGTAAGATTTATATTCTTTTCAAGTTCTATCGATCACTGATACAAACTCTATGCACGCTAACGTTTGTTTTATCTAGAACAAGAATAAAATTACTTTGCAAGAATAAAACCAGGAGAACTTTGCAATATAATAAAAGTTAGTTGTTGTTTAAACTTTTTGGAGAACGATTACAAAGTTTATCCATAGGCAATTGAATATGACGCATGTGATATTTATCATATACATGAGGGAGAGGCATAACCAAATTAAACATCCAATTACACGAGTGACTACACACATAACATTTGCACACACCAAAGTAACAATTACATGCATAATAAACTAGGGGAAATGATCATCAAATCATCTACTTGTTGTGACGACGCTTGCCATTGATATTCTTTCGGCTGGATCCCTCGCCATTTTGGGGAAGGAGTCACTTCCTCATGTCAACGATCCGTCTGTACATCTCGTAGCTCGTGTACGCCACCTTGGCCGTGTACACGACGTGATCTTCGTCCAGTTTCTTCATCCAGGCCGAGTGGCAGGCAAGCTTGTCCTCGTTGCAGCATCCTTCATGTCTCTGTAGTAGGGGTCGATGGTAGTCCCGGCGAGGTGAACCAGTGAGTCCTTCTCGTGCTTCTTGCTGCCCTACATCTTGTATTGGCCCTGGATGTCGACAAGATTCTGGCAGGAGATGCCCGAATTCTTGAGCACCTTTACATCGTTGGTGGTGTCCACCATAGTGAACCTGTAGTGGGGGTTGTTGACAAACCTGGCGAAACGCTCGCAAGGCCTTGTGGCTAGTCAGTACTGATAGACGAGGACGTGATAGTGCACACACATCTGGGCAATGACGACCTTCTAAAGATACCCGACACGAGCGCGGGTGTACTCAAGGTCGAACCCGACCACTTTGTACTTCTCCACAACAAGCAACACATTCATAGTGTGGATGGAGTTCTCCACCCATATCAGGTTGTTGGTGTACAACACCGAGAGCTCCATGAACCTTCTGTAGGTGTCCACTACGACATGCATGGTGAACCGCCGCTCGTCGTCCGCAGGCACTGTGAGCGCCATTGGAGCCACAGAGGATACCCTCTCTGTATTTGTCATCGTGGGTGTGCTTCTTATAAAATTGGGGCACGGTCGAAAGGTTGAAGAGACACAAGAGTTTAATGGCTGATGTAATAAATGGGGGCCGAACAGTTTGTAATCGTCACATCTTGTCACCGTGTTCCCAGCAGAGGATCCCAGTGCACGCTTGAGCACCCCACACGCGTTTAGTTTGACCACACATGGTCTTGAAAAGGCGCCAAATGTAACATTGGTGAGCCTGTTTCCACACAATCGCGCAGGTTACCATGCATAACCATGCAATCTTCCCTCC
>NW_025242239.1:0-3152 GCF_018294505.1 Triticum aestivum
GGCTAAATACACCAGGGGCTTATGTTTCCCGCTTTATGGTGTGATAAGTCCGAACACTTTCACAAGTGCGGCACCCCGAACTTATAGCATTATATGCATCGGCTCCGAATCATGTTCTTGGGTCAATAGTTGGGTTCGCCCGGCTCCCATGTTTTGGTACCTTACGTTCCGTTTTATCGGCTAAGGTAGCACTGGGAGAACCACTGCGATTGCGCCCCAGTTGAGCTGGGTTAACGCCTCAGTGGAGAAAGCTAAAACTGACCGTCATGATGAGGCGAGAGCTGGTCGCTGTTCGAGAGGTTCTTTGCGAGTCCCTAAAGACTTATGCCGCTTCGAGCGAGGAGCCGGATTCTGTCCGGCCAAGGCGTGGATAGCGCCCCAAATTCGGCCTTCCGAAAACTAGGGGCTTCGCCAAAATTTAAAATTATAGAATTCTATGGCTAAGTGAGAGTGTTCAAGCATTATAAGTCCGGTTGCCTTGTTCGTTGTGTTGAGCGCCTCCCTAGATGGACCCAAAAATGGGAACAAGAGCGCTCAAGTTTATCCCGAACACCCCAGCACTCGTGGCATGGGGGCTGAAGCCGACGACTTGCCATCTCTCAGATTTGATAAACAGCCGCACAGAAGGTAATATTTTAAATTAACAAGCGTTGCTTAGCACATATGAACCAAGTTTTCAGCGCACAGGATAACAAAATGCGAGTCTACTCAAATATTACATCTTTGGAGCACTCACCCGCAATAGTGCGGGCGCCCTTCAGCACACTCTTATAATACATCTCGGGCGTACAATACTCCTTGCCCTCTGGTGGTGGGTCCGTCACAAGCTTCTGGGCATCCATCTTGCCCCAGTGCACCTTTGCACGGGCAAGGGCCCGACGCGCACCCTCGATACAGGCGGAGTGCTTGATAACTTCAACCCATGGGCACGCATCCACCAGCCGCCGCACCAGGCCGAAGTAGCTCCCAGGCATGGCCTCCTTAGGCCACAGCCGAACTATGAGGCCCTTCATGGCCTATTCGGCCGCCTTGTGGAGCTCGACCAGCTGCTTCAGCTGGTCGCTAAGGGGCACCGGATGTTCGGCCTCAGCATACTGAGACCAGAAGACCTTCTCCGTCGAGCTCCCCTCCTCGGCTTGGTAGAATGCGGCAGCATCAGACACACTGCGAGGAAGATCTGCGAACGCTCCTGGAGAGCTCCGAATTCGGGTAAGCGACAGGTAATTAACACTCACATGCTTACTTTGCATGAAAAATGCCTTACCCACTGCTATTTTCTTTACCGCCTCGATCTCCTAGAGGGCCTTGTAGGCTTCAGCCTTAGCGGCTTTGGCACTCTCAAGAGCCGTTGCAAGCTCAGACTCTCGAGTCTTCGAGTCACGCTCCAGGCTCTCATGTTTCCTCACGAGATCCTGGAGCTCTTGCTGTACCTCCGCCACCCGCGCCTCCTGTTTCTCTCGCTCGGTGCGCTCCGCAGCCGCATTGCGTTCGGCCGCGGCCACCGCCTCCTTAAGGGTCGCCACCTTGTTAGTGGCCCCTGCAATACCCCAGTTATCCTTGTTATTTTTCTTGCAACCAAATCCTTTTCTGTAAGGTACAATTTTCATAAGGTATTACTCACCTTCTTTTTCCTCGAGCTGCTTCTTGGCATGGCCGAGCTCGTTCTCGGACCACTCGAGGTTTTCCTTCAAAGTTTTGACCTCCGCAGTCAGTGCGGTAGAGGTCAGCAGCACAGCCTGCAATCCATATTGACATATTTTCATGACTCCTGCGTTTATCTTTCTAAAGATCCTCAGTCCGGCTTTTCTTTCCGAACACCGAACCGAGCATCAGGGGCTACTGTCTATGCGGTACCATTTTACATATATTGATATTCTTACCTCAAAGCCTGTTAGAAGGCTGCTGCAGGCTTCGGTCAGCCCGCTCTTGGAGAGCTGAACCTTCTGAATCACCGCACTCATAACAGTGCGGTGTTTCTCTTCGATGGAGGCGCCGTTGAGAGCCTCCAGCAAATTATCCGGCACCTCCGGTTGGACGGAGGCAGCCGGCGTCGCGGTCTTGCCCTTCTTACGAAGGGGTCGCCCGCCGGACTCCGGAGCCACTATGGGTTCCGGGGCTGAGTCCGGTGCAAAGTCCGGGAGGTTGTCCTGCAACACCTCCGGGGCCCTCTCCTCCTGGTGGGTCCCTTCCTGGGATCCCACCTCGGCACGTCCGCATCACGGGGGGTGGAGGCAGTCGGAAGAGAATCCATATCCGACGCCCCTAAGGACCCGCTCGACGAAGTGGGGAGATCATCCTTAGGCGGACTGCAGGGTTGTATGCGGCATTAGAAAGACATAATGTGGCGGAAAACAAAAACCTTGAAGTTATTCGGGAGTCTGGATACTTATGATCTCGCCAGAGGCTTGGCCCTTGGAGGCCAGTCCTCGTCGTTGTCACTGGCGTTGGCGGAACAGTCCGGGGGAAGAGTTTTTTCCCTCTTGGACCCTTCGGCCTCCCTTGTTGGGGAGGCCTTCCTTTTCTTCCCTCCCCCCGCTGGGGAAGAGGCTTTCCTCTTCTCCTCCTCGCCTTGGTGGGAGGAGTCGGCCTCGGATTCATCGTCCGATAGCACCTGAAAACGAGAACTCTTCCGAGTCCCCGTGGCCTTCTTCTTGGCCTTCTTCTCCGGCACCACGTGGGGTGCCGGAGCCAGCAGCCCCGTTAGGCGGGCGTCAGCTGGGTCCTCTGGCAATGGGGCCGGACAGATAGCCTGTGCGGCCTTCTTCAGCCAGTCCTGTCAAAGGAAAGGGAGTTTAGATCCCGCATAGAGTCAAACTATGAATAACAAGCGTCCCGTAAAGGACAATATCACTTACCTCGTCAGCTGGACGATGCGAGCTGAATCCGCGATCTTCGGTAGCGGATGCGGGAGCCTCAGCGCCCTTGAACAGCACCTTCCAGACCTCTTCGTACGTAGTGTCGAAGAGCCCATTCAAAGTCTGGTGCTGCGCCGGATCGAACTCCCACATATTGAAGCCCCGTCGTTGGCACGGGAGAATCTGGCGGATGAGCATGACCTGGACTACGTTGACAAGCTTGAGCTTCTTGTCCACCAGCTTTTGGACGCAGGATTGGAGTCCGGTCAGCTCCTCCGAATCGCCCCAAATCCGGCC
>NW_025242240.1:0-3152 GCF_018294505.1 Triticum aestivum
ACTCCTACTAGGAATAGGAGGAGTCCTACTCCTAGTGGGAGTAGGACCCCCCCCCTTGGCGCGCCTCTCCCTGGTCGGCCACCTCCTCCCCCTTGCTCCTTTATATACGGGGGCAGGGGCACCCCATAGACACAACAATTGATCATTGATCTCTTAGCCATGTGCGGTGCCCCCCTCCACCATAATCCACCTCCATCATATCGTAGCGGTGCTTAGGCGAAGCCCTGCGTTGGTAGCATCATCATCACCGTCACCATGTCGTCGTGTTGACGAAACTCTCCCATGAAGCTTTGCTGGATCAGAGCTCGCGGGACGTCATCGAGTTGAACGTGTGCAGAACTCGGAGGTGCCGTACGTCCGGTACTTGGATCGATCGGATCATGAAGACGTATGACTACATCAACCGCGCTGTGCTAACGCTTCCGCATTCAGTCTACGAGGGTACGTGGACAACCTCACCCCTCTCGTTGCTATGCATCACCATGATCCTGTGTGTGCGTAGGAATTTTTTTGAAATTACTACGTTCCCTAACATTAACCAACCCTAATGTCACCTAGACACTCCAATGTCACCACAAGTATCCATTGGTCAATTATACAATATGCATCAAACAACTTCAGATTCATAATATTCAATCCAACACAAAGAACCTCAAAGAGTGCCCCAAGATTCCTACTGAAGAAACAAGGACGAAAACATGCATCAACCCCTATGCATAGATTACCCCAATGTCACCTCGGGAATCCGCGAGTTGAGTGCCAAAACATACATCAAGTGAATCAATAGAACACCCCATTGTCACCACGGGTATCCCACGTAGGACATACATCAAATGTTCTCAAATCCGTAATAGTATTCAATCCTATAATAGTGAAACCTCAAAGGTAAAACTCAATTCATCACAAGAAGGTAGAGGGGGAGAAACACCATATGATCCAACTATAGTAACAAAGTTCGCGGTACATCAAGATCGTGCCAAATCAAGAACACGAGAGAGAGAGAGAGAGAGAGAGAGAGAGATCAAACACATAGTTACTGGTACATACCCTCAGCCCCGAGGGTGAACTACTCCCTCCTCGTCATGGAGATCACTGGGATGATGAAGATGGCCACCGGTGATGGTTTCCCCCTCCGACAGGGTGATAGAACGGGCTCCCGATTGTTTTTTCGTGGCTACAGAGGCTTGCGGTGGTGGAACTCCCGATCTAGGTTTGTTTCTGGGGTTTTTGGTATTTATAGGAATTTTTGGCGTCGAGAACAAGTCAGGGGGGGGGGGGCACGAGGCAGCGGCAAGGCAGGGGGCGCCCTCCACCCTTGTGGATGCCTCGTGGCTCCTCTAGTCCATCTCCGATACTCCGTGGGCTTCTTCTGGTCCATAGAAAATCATCGTAAAGATTCAGCTCGTTTGGACTCCGTTTGGTATCCCTTTTTGTAAAACTCAAAAATAAGGAAAAAACAGAAACCGGCACTGGGTTCTAGGTTAATAGGTTAGTCCCAAAAATAATATAAAATAGCATATAAATGCATATAAAACATCCAAGATGGATAATATAATAGCATGGAATAATAAAAAATTATAGATACGTTGGAGACGTATCAATATCCGCAAAGCCAGCTACTTTCTCCGCAGGCAGGGCATAGTTTCACGAATATTGACGGCAGGTGGCGCGGGAGGAGCGATACGACACGGCCTCGTCGACGGCGGCCATGATGCCTGCGCCACCATGCTCCCCTGTGTGCCGGCCTGAGCAACTCGCCACTCCTCCGCGAGCTGGCTTGGAGCGACGTGTTGTTGAACCACGCGCCGGCTTGTAGCAACCACTTTCTCCTCTGCGCGCCAGCATGCAGCCTCGCCCATGGTACCGATGGCCTGGATGGCGAGGTAGGTTGAGTAGCGAGTTGCCTGGCTCATATTCGGCGGGCCACCCAGCCGGATTTTATGCTGGAGAACTCCTCTTACTGCTCACAGGTTGCCATGGAGAGTGTGAAGAATATGGTGTCAGGAGGAGATGGGGAGCGGAGGTGTGGTGCGGTGTTTACCCGACGTCTGGCATTGTTTAAATAGCGGGCAGATGTGAGGAGCCAACCGACGTTATGTTTAATGCCCGTCGGCTCACGAACGAACGTGTGGCCGAAGTAGGTTTCTCGACACACACACACACAAGTTTAATGAAGGCCGGCATGCAGTCTGTAGCCGTTTGAATGCGGCGAGGAGGCGTGTTCAGTCAGGCGGTGCTCTCTCGGCCGGCGCGCTGCTTCAATGTCGGCAGTGAGAGGTTGCATCCACTTTGGGCCGATGTCAATGCGGGCAGCTGGCGTCGGGCAGGAAAACACGCAAGCGAGGGAGGATGATATTTGGTGGGTCAGTTGCCAGATGCGGACATGGCAGCGGTCGCCCTCCCCCCCCCCACACACACACACACTTTGTCTCCGGTTTGCGGGAAAAAATATGTCTGAACCGCTCGCCGGACCGATATAGGCTCACGTTGGATGGAAAAACACATCTGGACCGCGCGATCCGGACGATTGCTCGTAGTTTGAGGGTCAGTGTTGGAGATGCCCTTCGTACTTTTTTTTACCTCTCGGTGGCATATATTATATCACATTAATCCTTGTCATGTCCCACACCTCGGATCGTACTGACATCTGGAATAGTGTTGTACTCTAGGATAGTGAGGGGTATAGTAATAGCACCTTGCATATTAAATATCACTTTATTGTCCAGCCATACTGAAATATAATGGAATTCAATACAATGCATCACAAATAACTAATAATCCATGTTACATGCCACCTGTTTAACTAGGTGTAATAATCCGTCCCTTATTCCACTAGTGATTCTAGTCTAACTAAATGTAAAAGGTGTATGTGCCGCCAGTGGGGCAACCATCACGCCTGTGATCGAGCCGGTGGCGGGGCATGACGCCAATGATGATGGTGGGGATGCGGCGCCGGGGCGGGAGTTTCATGATGTATGGGGTTCGGTCCGGAAGGAACCGACATGGGTGCCACTATGAGGCCTTCCCTTGCCTCCTCCATTGATGGAGACGACGTGTCGGGAGGCGGGGAAGGGATGATTGGGAGCGGGGGTAGAGGGAGGTTTGGTAGCGGGGGAAGAGGGAGATTTGGCAGTGGGGGCAGAGGAAGGTTT
>NW_025242241.1:0-3152 GCF_018294505.1 Triticum aestivum
TATGACATATACATGGTGGACATCCCGAAAGATGGGAACGGCGATGGAACAACGGAGGATGACCCCTCCAAGAAACAGCCAAAGCACCGACGTCAGCGACGCCGCTCTAAATCCCGTCACAATAAAAACGGTGATTCCAGCACGGGAGATAATAACACTCCGGACAGTGCTGAAGAGAACCCCCTCCAGCAGGACTCAGCGTAGGAGGAGGGAGAAGCAAGCCCGCACGACAGTGCGGCAGAAAGAGAGGTCGAGGACGATAATTATGCGCCTCCCTCCAAAGACGAGGCAAGCGTGCCTAAGGATCCCGCCGAACAGGAGCGTTTCAAATGCAGGCTTATAGCCACGGCAAGTAGCCTCAAGAAAAAGCAGAAGCAGCTTAGAGCTGATCAAGACCTGCTAGCTGACAGATGGACTGAAGTCCTTGCAGCCGAAGAGTATGAACTCTAATGCCCCTCCAAAAGCTACCCCAAACGCAGGCCGTTGCCTCGGCTAGAGGAGGAAGCACCCAAGTCGCCAGAGCACGACATGGCAGACCGGCCACCCCGTGGCCACGACAGAGAAGCCTCTCGGCCCTCCGCTCAAGCCACACCCCGACGCTGCTCAAAAAGTACCAAGGCAAGGGAAAACGTGCCGGACTTGCGAGATATATTGGAGGATAAGGCAAAACATACAAGGTCGATCTACGGATCGCATGGGCGCCCAGCAACACGGGATGATTACCATCACGCCGGATACAGCAAAACCGGCCGGGCCGAACACAGTAGACAAAGCTCATATGAGCTACGTCGTGATATAGCCCAATACAGAGGCGCCGCACACCCACTATGCTTCACAGATGAAGTAATGGATCATCAAATCCCAGAGGGCTTCAAGCCCGTAAACATCGAATCATACGATGGTACCACAGATCCTGCGGTCTGGATCGAGGATTATCTCCTCCATATCCATATGGCCCGCGGTGATGATCTACATGCCATAAAATACCTCCCCCTGAAGCTTAAAGGACCAGTTCGACATTGGCTCAACAGCTTGCCAGCAGAATCAATTGCTTGTTGGGAGGACCTGGAAGCCGCATTCCTTGATAACTTTCAGGGCACATATGTGCGACCACCAGACGCCGATGACCTTAGCCAATTCAGCAGCCAGAAGAATCGGCCAGACAATTCTGGACTTGGTTTCTAACAAAGAAAAATCAAATCGTTGACTGTCCGGATGCAGAGGCCCTTGCAGCCTTCAAACATAACATCCGTGACGAGTGGCTTGCCCGGCACCTAGGACAGGAAAAGCCGAAATCTATGGCAGCCCTCACAACCCTCATGACTCGCTTTTGTGCGGGAGAGGATAGCTGGCTAGCTCAAAGCAACAACTTGGCCAAACATCCTGATAGTCCGGATACCAAGGACAACAATGGCAGGTCGCGTCGCAACAAGAACAAGCGCCGCATTAACGGCGATAATACTGAAGATACGGCCGTCAATGCCGGATTCAGAGGCTCTAAACCCGGTCAGCGGAAGAAGCCATTCAAAAGAAATACCCAGGGCCCGTCCAACTTGGACCGAATACTCGATCGCTTGTGCCAGATACATGGCACCCCCGAAAACCCAGCCAATCACACCAACAGGGACTGTTGGGTGTTCAAGCAAGCAAGCAAGTTAAGTGCCGAACTCCATAACAAGGGGCTGCATAGCGATGACGAGGAAGAGTCCTGGCCGCCGAGCAATAAAGGACAGAAGGGTTTTCCTACGCAAGTGCGGACGGTGAACATGATATACGCAACCCACATACCAAAAGGGAGTGGAAGCGTGCACTAAGGGACGTATATGCGATGGAGCCAGTCGCCCCAAAGTTCAACCCATGGTCTACCTGCCCGATCACCTTCGATCGAAGGGACCACCCCACTAGCACCTGTCACGGCGGCTTCACCGCATTGGTTCTTGACCCAATTATCGACGGATTTCACCTCACTAGAGTCCCGATGGACGGCCGCAGCAGCCTGAACCTGCTTTATCAGGATACAGTGTGCAAAATGGGCATTGAACCCTCAAGGATTAAACCTACAAAGACGACCTTTAAAGGAGTCATACCGGGTGTAGAGGCCAGTTGTACAGGCTCAGTTACACTCGAAGTGGTCTTCGGATCTCCGGATAACTTCCGAAGCGAAGAGTTAATCTTCGACATCGTCCCATTCCGCAGCGGCTATCACGCACTGCTCGGACGAACCGCATTTGCCAAGTTCAATGCGGTGCCGCACTACGCATACCTCAAGCTCAAGATGCCAGGCCCTCGAGGAGTAATCACGGTCAATGGAAACACCGAACACTCTCTCCGGATGGAGGAGCATACGGCGGCCCTCACGGTGGAGGTGCAAAGCAGCCTCTCACGACAATTCTGGAGTCCGGCCACGAAGCGTCCGGACACTGCCAAGCGCGCCCAGAGTAACCTGCAACAGGACCACCTGGCACGATTCAAGCACGAGTAGCAATCCGGCCCCAACCCCAGCCCTCGCGAAATTGCGAAACCAGTATTACGCGTACATAATTACGCTCTGGAGATACCATGGGCATATGGGGAGGGGCAAGACAACGGCACACCATGAGTGCGGCTCGACTGCACCAGGGGCTACCGTTTGTGTCCTTCCTTTTTTTTCTTTTTTCCTTTTTTCTTTTCTTTTTGCTTTCAGGACTCCGTCTTCGAACAGTCCTGTCCGGCACTTGAATCGCCGAACTCACGATACAACAGCCAGGGAAGCGGAAGGCCACGTCAAGTGCTCAGGTGGTCTCTGTTATGAGCATTATACCTGTTTTACATACCATCCCGCAGCTTACCCCTAGAGGGGGACATGTTAGATAGTCCCATCCCTTGCTTACCGCACTATTTGTATCGTTCTGCTTCCATTGCAGTACCTTTTTGAATAAACAATACATAGCTCTTGCTTATTATTGCTTTAATTGCTTTATATATATACATATGTTCATTTCACGACATGTTGCAACCGTACACTTTGGTACGGCCAATGCACCAGGGGCTTAAGTATCCCAAAATTATGGTGTGATAAACTCCGAACACTTTCACAAGTGTGGCACCCCGAACTTATAGCATTATATGAATCGGCTCCGAATCATGTCTTGGGTCAATAGTTGGGTTTGCCC
>NW_025242242.1:0-3152 GCF_018294505.1 Triticum aestivum
TATGACATATACATGGTGGACATCCCGAAAGATGGGAACGGCGATGGAACAACGGAGGATGACCCCTCCAAGAAACAGCCAAAGCACCGACGTCAGCGACGCCGCTCTAAATCCCGTCACAATAAAAACGGTGATTCCAGCACGGGAGATAATAACACTCCGGACAGTGCTGAAGAGAACCCCCTCCAGCAGGACTCAGCGTAGGAGGAGGGAGAAGCAAGCCCGCACGACAGTGCGGCAGAAAGAGAGGTCGAGGACGATAATTATGCGCCTCCCTCCAAAGACGAGGCAAGCGTGCCTAAGGATCCCGCCGAACAGGAGCGTTTCAAATGCAGGCTTATAGCCACGGCAAGTAGCCTCAAGAAAAAGCAGAAGCAGCTTAGAGCTGATCAAGACCTGCTAGCTGACAGATGGACTGAAGTCCTTGCAGCCGAAGAGTATGAACTCTAATGCCCCTCCAAAAGCTACCCCAAACGCAGGCCGTTGCCTCGGCTAGAGGAGGAAGCACCCAAGTCGCCAGAGCACGACATGGCAGACCGGCCACCCCGTGGCCACGACAGAGAAGCCTCTCGGCCCTCCGCTCAAGCCACACCCCGACGCTGCTCAAAAAGTACCAAGGCAAGGGAAAACGTGCCGGACTTGCGAGATATATTGGAGGATAAGGCAAAACATACAAGGTCGATCTACGGATCGCATGGGCGCCCAGCAACACGGGATGATTACCATCACGCCGGATACAGCAAAACCGGCCGGGCCGAACACAGTAGACAAAGCTCATATGAGCTACGTCGTGATATAGCCCAATACAGAGGCGCCGCACACCCACTATGCTTCACAGATGAAGTAATGGATCATCAAATCCCAGAGGGCTTCAAGCCCGTAAACATCGAATCATACGATGGTACCACAGATCCTGCGGTCTGGATCGAGGATTATCTCCTCCATATCCATATGGCCCGCGGTGATGATCTACATGCCATAAAATACCTCCCCCTGAAGCTTAAAGGACCAGTTCGACATTGGCTCAACAGCTTGCCAGCAGAATCAATTGCTTGTTGGGAGGACCTGGAAGCCGCATTCCTTGATAACTTTCAGGGCACATATGTGCGACCACCAGACGCCGATGACCTTAGCCAATTCAGCAGCCAGAAGAATCGGCCAGACAATTCTGGACTTGGTTTCTAACAAAGAAAAATCAAATCGTTGACTGTCCGGATGCAGAGGCCCTTGCAGCCTTCAAACATAACATCCGTGACGAGTGGCTTGCCCGGCACCTAGGACAGGAAAAGCCGAAATCTATGGCAGCCCTCACAACCCTCATGACTCGCTTTTGTGCGGGAGAGGATAGCTGGCTAGCTCAAAGCAACAACTTGGCCAAACATCCTGATAGTCCGGATACCAAGGACAACAATGGCAGGTCGCGTCGCAACAAGAACAAGCGCCGCATTAATGGCGATAATACTGAAGATACGGCCGTCAATGCCGGATTCAGAGGCTCTAAACCCGGTCAGCGGAAGAAGCCATTCAAAAGAAATACCCAGGGCCCGTCCAACTTGGACCGAATACTCGATCGCTTGTGCCAGATACATGGCACCCCCGAAAACCCAGCCAATCACACCAACAGGGACTGTTGGGTGTTCAAGCAAGCAAGCAAGTTAAGTGCCGAACTCCATAACAAGGGGCTGCATAGCGATGACGAGGAAGAGTCCTGGCCGCCGAGCAATAAAGGACAGAAGGGTTTTCCTACGCAAGTGCGGACGGTGAACATGATATACGCAACCCACATACCAAAAGGGAGTGGAAGCGTGCACTAAGGGACGTATATGCGATGGAGCCAGTCGCCCCAAAGTTCAACCCATGGTCTACCTGCCCGATCACCTTCGATCAAAGGGACCACCCCACTAGCACCTGTCACGGCGGCTTCACCGCATTGGTTCTTGACCCAATTATCGACGGATTTCACCTCACTAGAGTCCCGATGGACGGCCGCAGCAGCCTGAACCTGCTTTATCAGGATACAGTGTGCAAAATGGGCATTGAACCCTCAAGGATTAAACCTACAAAGACGACCTTTAAAGGAGTCATACCGGGTGTAGAGGCCAGTTGTACAGGCTCAGTTACACTCGAAGTGGTCTTCGGATCTCCGGATAACTTCCGAAGCGAAGAGTTAATCTTCGACATCGTCCCATTCCGCAGCGGCTATCACGCACTGCTCGGACGAACCGCATTTGCCAAGTTCAATGCGGTGCCGCACTACGCATACCTCAAGCTCAAGATGCCAGGCCCTCGAGGAGTAATCACGGTCAATGGAAACACCGAACACTCTCTCCGGATGGAGGAGCATACGGCGGCCCTCACGGTGGAGGTGCAAAGCAGCCTCTCACGACAATTCTGGAGTCCGGCCACGAAGCGTCCGGACACTGCCAAGCGCGCCCAGAGTAACCTGCAACAGGACCACCTGGCACGATTCAAGCACGAGTAGCAATCCGGCCCCAACCCCAGCCCTCGCGAAATTGCGAAACCAGTATTACGCGTACATAATTACGCTCTGGAGATACCATGGGCATATGGGGAGGGGCAAGACAACGGCACACCATGAGTGCGGCTCGACTGCACCAGGGGCTACCGTTTGTGTCCTTCCTTTTTTTTCTTTTTTCCTTTTTTCTTTTCTTTTTGCTTTCAGGACTCCGTCTTCGAACAGTCCTGTCCGGCACTTGAATCGCCGAACTCACGATACAACAGCCAGGGAAGCGGAAGGCCACGTCAAGTGCTCAGGTGGTCTCTGTTATGAGCATTATACCTGTTTTACATACCATCCCGCAGCTTACCCCTAGAGGGGGACATGTTAGATAGTCCCATCCCTTGCTTACCGCACTATTTGTATCGTTCTGCTTCCATTGCAGTACCTTTTTGAATAAACAATACATAGCTCTTGCTTATTATTGCTTTAATTGCTTTATATATATACATATGTTCATTTCACGACATGTTGCAACCGTACACTTTGGTACGGCCAATGCACCAGGGGCTTAAGTATCCCAAAATTATGGTGTGATAAACTCCGAACACTTTCACAAGTGTGGCACCCCGAACTTATAGCATTATATGAATCGGCTCCGAATCATGTCTTGGGTCAATAGTTGGGTTTGCCC
>NW_025242243.1:0-3151 GCF_018294505.1 Triticum aestivum
GAGTTTAATTTCAGGAGAATTGTGAAATTGCATCTGAAGGATATCCTACATTGGCAATTTGTATATTGGAAGCAACGTTGTACAATACGAAGCATTAAAGTTGGTGAGGAAAACTCGAAATTTTTCCATGCCATGGCCACTGAAAGGTTTCATAGAAACACAATTTCTTCAATTAAGAATTCAACAGGTGATGTGGTCTCCGATCACCAACAACTAGCTGGCATGTTTTGGTCTGATTTTAATCAGCGTATGGGTAGTGCAAAAGGAATCCACATGTGATTCAATTTGGACACCTTAATTGTGCATGTTAATGGCCTTGAGGATTTATCCCTGCCTTTTACAGACTCCAACGTTGAATCTGTCATTAAGAACATGCCAACGGATCGTGCTCCTGGTCCCGATGGTTTTACTGGCCTGTTCTTAAAGAAGTGTTGGCCAATCCTAAAGGAGGATTTCATGCAACTTCTCAAGGAGTTCTATGAGGGCAGATGCAATCTGGAATGTCTTAACACATCATTAATTACTCTGATCCCCAAAAAGCTAAGCCCTGAAGTTGTTGGCGACTTTCGGCCCATCTCTTTGACCAACACGTTCTTGAAGTTTTTGACTAAGCTGCTTGCTAACCGCCTTCAGAAAGTGATCCTCAGATGCATCCACTGCAATCAATATGGTTTTCTTCGGTGTCGTTCTATTCAAGATTGCCTGGCCTGGTGTTTTGAGTATATACACCAATGCAAGGCTTCGAAGCGGCCCATCGTCCTTCTTAAGCTGGATTTCATGAAGGTGCTACCTCTTGAGCACTGCGTTGGTTTTCCCCGAAGAAGAAGGGATGATGCAGCAAAGTAGCGTAAGTATTTCCCTCAGTTTTTGAGAACCAAGGTATCAATCCAGTAGGAGGCTACGCGCGAGTCCCTCGTACATGCACAAAACAAAGAAATCCTTGCAACCAATGCAAATAGGGGTTGTCAATCCCTATAAGGCCACTTACGAGAGTGAGATCTGATAGATATGATAAGATAATATTTTTGGTATTTTTATGATAAAGATGCAAAGTAAAATAAAGACAAAGTAAATAGAAAAGGAAATAACTAAGTATTAGGAGATCAATATGATAAAGATAGACCCAGGGGCCATAGGTTTCACTAGTGGCTTCTCTCGAGAGCATAAGTATTCTATGGTGGGTGAACAAATTACTGTTGAGCAATTGACAGAATTGAGCATAGTTATGAGAATATCTAGGTATGATCATGTATATAGGCATCACGTCCGAGACAAGTAGACCGACTCCTGCCTGCATCTACTACTATTACTCCACTCGTCGACCGGTATCCAGCATGCATCTAGGGTATTAAGTTAAAAAAACAGAGTAACGCCTTAAGCAAGATGACATGATGTAGAGGCATAGACTCATGCAATATGAAGAAAACCCATCTTGTTATCCTTGATGGCAAAAATACAATACGTGCCTTGCTACCCCTACTGTCACTGGGAAAGGACACCGCAAGATTGAACCCAAAGCTAAGCACTTCTCCCATTGCAAGAATGATCAATCTAGTAGGCCAAACCAAACTGATAATTTGAAGAGACTTGCAAAGATAACCAATCATACACAAAAGAATTCGGAGAAGATTCAAATATTATTCATAGATAGACTTGATCATAAACCCACAATTCATCGGTCTCAACAAACACACCACAAAAAGAAGATTACATCGAATAGTTCTCCACAAGAGAGGGGGAGAACATTGTATTGAGATCCAAAAGGAGAGAAGAAGCGATCTAGATACTAACTATGGACCCGTAGGTCTGAGGTAAACTACTCACACTTCATCGGAGGGGCTATGGTGTTGATGTAGAAGCCCTCCGTGATCGATGCCCCCTCCGGCGGAGCTCTGGAATAGGCCCCAAGATGGGATCTCGTGGATACAGAAAGTTATGGCGGTGGAATTAGGTTTTTGGCTCTGTATCTGATCGTTTGGGGGTACGTAGGTATATATAGGAGGAAGGAGTACGTCGGTGGAGCAACATGGGGCCCATGAGGGTGGAGGGCGCGCCTGGGGGGGGGGGGGTAGGCGCGCCCCCTACCTCGTGGCCTCCTCTTTTATTTCTTGACGTAGGGTCCAAGTCTCCCGGGTTTCATTCCGTTTGGACTCCATTTGATATTCCTTTTCTTCGAAACCCTAAAACAGGCAAAAAACAGCAATTCTGGGCTGGGCCTCTGGTTAATAGGTTAGTCCCAAAAATTATATAAAAGTGGATAGTAAAGCCCAATAATGTCCAAAATAGTAGATAATATAGCATGGAGCAATCAAAAATTATAGATACGTTGGAGACGTATCAAGCATCCCCAAGCTTAATTCCTACTCATCCTCGAGTAGGTAAATGATAAAAACAGAATTTTTGATGCGGAGTGCTAATTGGCATAATTTTAATGTAATTCTTCTTAATTGTGGTATGAATATTCAGATCCGAAAGATTCAAGACAAAAGTTCATATTGACATAAAAATAATAATACTTTAAGCATACTAATAAAGCAATTATGTCTTCTCAAAATAACATGGCTAAAGAAAGTTATCCCTACAAAATCATATAGTCTGGCTGTGCTCCATCTTCACCACACAAAATATTTAAATCATGCACAACCCCGATGACAAGACAAGCAATTGTTTCATACTTTAGACATTCTCAAAACTTTTTCAATTTTCATGCAATAAATGAGTGTGAGCCATGGACATAGCACTATAGGTGGAATAGAATGGTGGTTGTGGAGAGGACAAAAAGGGGAAGATAGTCTCACATCAACTAGGCATATCAACGGGCTATGGAGATGCCCATCAATCGATATCAATGTGAGCGAGTAGGGATTGCCATGCAACGGATGCACTAGAGCTATAAGTATATGAAAGCTCAAAAAGAAACTAAGTGGGTGTGCATCCAACTTGCTTGCTCATGAAGACCTAGGGCATTTTGAGGAAACCCATCATTGGAATATACAAGCCAAGTTCTATAACGAAAAATTCTCACTAGTATATGAAAGTGATAACATGAGCGACTCTCTACTATGTAGATCATAGTGCTACTTTGAAGCACAAGTGTGGTAAAAGGATAGTAGCATTATCCCTTCTCTCTTTTTCTCTCATTTTTTATTTG
>NW_025242244.1:0-3151 GCF_018294505.1 Triticum aestivum
TGAGATCTGATAGAGATAATAAGATAAGATAATATTTTTGGTATTTTCATGATATAGATTAGAAAGTAAAGATGCAAATAAAAGCAGATGGGAAACTTATATGATAAAAGATAGACCCGGGGGGCATAGGTTTCACTAGTGGCTTCTCTCAAGATAGCATAAGTATTACGGTGGGTGAACAAATTACTGTCGAGCAATTGATAGAAACGTGCATAGTTATGAGAAAATCTAGGCATGATCATGTATATAGGCATCACGTCTGTGACAAGTAGATCGAAACGATTCTGCATCTACTACTATTACTCCACACATCGACCGACTCCTGCCTGCATCTAGAGTATTAAGTTCATGAAGAACAAAATATTGCATTAAGAAAGATGACATGATGTAGAGGGATAAACTCATGCAATATGATATAAACCTCATCTTTTTATCCTCGATGGCAACAATACAATACATGCCTTGCTGCCCCTGTTGTCACTGGGAAAGGACACCGCAAGATTAAACCCAAAGCTAAGCACTTCTCCTATTGCAAGAAAGATCAATCTAGTAGGCCAAACCAAACTGATAATTCGAAGTGACTTGCAAAGATAACCAATCATACATAAAAGAATTCAGAGGAGATTCAAATATTTCTCATAGATAAACTTGATCATAAACCCACCATTCATCGGATCTCGACGAACACACCACAAAAAGAGTTACATCAAATAGATCTCCAAGAAGATTAAGGAGAACTTTGTATTGAGATTCAAGGAGGGAGAAGAAGCCATGTAGCTAATAACTATGGACCCAAAGGTCTGTGGTAAACTACTCACAACTCATCGGAGAGGCCTTGGAGATGATGTAGAGGCCCTCCATGGTCGATTCCCCCTCCGACGGAGCACCGGCGAAGGCTCCAAGATGGGATCTCAGGGATACAAAATGTTGCGGCGGTGGAAATAGTTTTTCGTGGTGCTCCTAGATGTTTTCAGGGTACGTGGATATATATAGGCGAAGGAGGTAGGTCAGGGGAGCCACGAGGGGCCCACGAGGGTGGGGGGCGCGCCCACCCCCCGCGGCTGCTTCTTGACATCCACTCCAAGTCTCCTGGATTGCGTTTGTTTCAAAAAGATCGCTCCCGAAGGTTTCATTCCGTTTGGACTCCGTTTGATATTCCTTTTCTTCGAAACACTGAAATACGCAAAAAAAATAGCAATTTGGGCCGGGCCTCCGGTTAGTAGGTTAGTCCCAAAAATGATATAAAAGTGTAAAGTAAAGCCCATAAACATCCAAAACGGGTAATATAATAGCATGGAACAATCAAAAATTATAAATACATTGGAGACGTATCAAGCATCCCCAAGCTTAATTCCTGCTCGTCCTCGAGTACGTAAATGATAAAAACAGAATTTTTGATGTGGAATGCTACCTAGCATATTTCTCAATGTAATTTTCTTTATTGTGGCATGAATGTTCAGATCCAATTGATTCAAAATAAATGTTCATATTGACATAAGAAATAGTAATACTTCAAGCATACTAACAAGGCAATCATGTCTTCTCAAAATAACATGGCTAAAGAAAGTTCATCCCTACAAAATCATATAGTTAGGCTATGCTTCATTTTCATCACAGAATATACTCCCATCTTGCACAACCACGGCTTCAGCCAAGTAGTTGGTTCATACTTTTTAACACGCTTCAGCTTTTTTCAACTCTTACGCAATACATGAGCGTAATCTATGGATATAGCACTATGGGTGGAATAGAATATGATGATGGAGGTTGTGTGGAGAAGACAAAAAAGGAGAAAGTATCACATTGACAAGGCTAATCAACGGGCTATGGAGATGCCCATCAATTGATGTCAACATGAGGAGTAGAGATTGACATGCAACAGATGCACTAGAGCTATAAATGTATGAAAGCTCAACAAAAGAAACTAACTGGGTGTGCATCCAACTTGCTTGCTCACGAAGACCTAGGGCACTTTGAGGAAGCCCATCGTTGGAATATACAAGCCAAGTTCTATAATGAAAAATCCCCACTAGTATATGAAAGTGACAACATAAGAGACTCTCTATATGAAGAACATGGTGCTACTTTGAAGCACAAGTGTGGAAAAGGATAGTAACATTGTCCCCCTTTTTCTTTTCTTTTTTTGGGCCATCATTTTTTTATTTGGCCTTTTTTTGGCCTTTCGTTTTTTTATAAGGGACAATGCTCTAATAATGATCATCATCACACTTCTATTTAGTTACAACTCATGAATTACAACTCGAAACTAGAACAAGATATGACTCTATATGAATGCCTCCGGCGGTGTACAGGGATGGGCAATGAATCAGGAGTGACATGTATGAAAAATTATGCATGGTGGCTTTGCCACAAATACGATGTCAACTACATGATCATGCAAGGCAATATGACAATGATGATGCGTGTCATGATAACGGAACTGTGGAAAGTTGCATGGCAATATATCTCGGAAGGGCTACGGAAATGCCATAATAGGTAGGTATGGTGGTTGTTTTGAGGAAGATATAAGGAGGTTTATGTGTGATAGAGCGTAACGTATCACGGGGTTTGGATGCACCAGTGAAGTTTGCACCAACTCTCAAGGTGAGAAAGGGCAATGCACGGTACCGAAGAGGCTAGCAATGATGGAAAGGTAAGAATGTGTATAATCCATGGACTCACATTAGTCATAAGGAACTCATATAATTATTGCAAAAGTTTTATTAGCCCTCAAAGCAAAGTACTACTACGCATGCTCCTAGGGGGGAGGTTGTTAGGAGTTAACCATCGCGCGCCCCCGACCTCCACACATAAGGAAGGCACTCAAAAGAGCACTCCATGCAATAAATTTGTTACACAACTTTTACCATACGTGCATGCTACGACACTTGCCAACTTCAACACAAGTATTCTTTAAACTCACAATTACCCAACTAGCATGACTCTAATATTACCACCTTTATATCTCAAAACAATTATCAAGCATCCAATTCACTTCCTATGATAGTTTTTATTATACCCAACTTGGATGCTCATCATTCTAGGACCAATTTTATAACCATAGTGAATACCATGCTGTTCTAAAAGACTCTCAAAATAATATAAGTGAAGCATGAGAGATCAATAATTTCTACAAAATCAAGCCACCACC
>NW_025242245.1:0-3151 GCF_018294505.1 Triticum aestivum
CGGCACCGGCGCCTTGCAGCGAGAAGGCACCGTCAAAATACATTACCCATTCACTTGTCGCTTCTTGTACGGGTGCACTTGTTTCTTGGACTTCTTCGTCTGGCGTTGGGGTCCACTCAGCTATGAATTCTGCCAAAGCTCGGCTCTGTATGGTTGAAGTACTTTCAAACTTGAGTCCAAAGCTCGACAGCTCCAGTGCCCACTCGACGATCCTGCCCGTTGCTTCTGGATTGTGCAATATCCTCTTCAGCGGAAAGCGAGTGACCACCGTTATCTCATGTGCCTGGAAGTAATGGCGCAGCTTTCTCGAGGCCATGAGGAGGCCGAAAAGCAACTTCTGCACCCCGGAGTATCTTGTTGATCTAGCCCCCTGCAAGAGGGAACTCACAAAATACACCGGGCGCTGCACCATCTTCTTCCGCACTTCATCCTGTTCCCGCGCAGAGTTGTCCTTGTCGGGGCCAGAGCTCGCCGGAGCAGCCCCCTGCTTGTCGCTGGATTCGCTTGCCGGTGGCGCAGACTCCTCGTCGGCCTCCCTCTCCGCTACTAACGCAGCACTAACCACCTGGTTGGTTGCCGCTAGGTACAGCAACAACTTTTCCTGTGGTCTAGGTGCGACAAGTATTGGAGTGGAGGATAGGTACCTTTTCAAATCTTGCAGCGCTGCCTCCGCTTCCGGAGTCCATTGCATGGGACCTGCCTTCTTCAAGATTTTGAAGAAAGGTAGGGCGCGTTCTGCAGACTTCGAAATGAACCTACTGAGGGCAGCCACACAACCTGCAAGTTTTCTGACATCCTTGACGCGCTTCGGGGCCTCGATCTGCTCAATGGCTTTAATCTTGTCGGGGTTGGCTTCGATCCCCCTCTATGACACGAAGAACCCGAGAAGCTTGCCGGAGGGGACTCCAAAGACGCACTTCTCGGGGTTCAACTTGAGCTGTATCTTGCGCAGGTTCTGAAATGTCTCCTCCAAATCTTGGATCAGGGTTTCCTTGCTCTTGCTCTTCACCACGATGTCATCAATGTAAGCCTCTACATTTCTGTGGATCTGTGGTTCGAAAGCAATGTGCACTACCCTTGCAAATGTTGATCCCGCATTCTTCAGTCCAAATGGCATGCGTATGAAGCAATAAGTGCCACATGGAGTGATAAATGCGGTCTTCTCTTCATCTTCCTTGGCCATAAAGACCTGGTGGTAGCCTGAGTATGCATCAAGAAAAGAGAGTAGCTCACATCCGGCAGTGGAGTCAACAATCTGGTCAATGCGCGGCAAGGGGAATGGATCCTTGGGACATGCTTTATTCACGTCGGTGAAGTCTATGCACAACCTCCACTTCCCATTGGCCTTGCGCACGACGACTGGATTGGCCAACCACGTTGGATGGATCACACCTCTCACTAGGCCTGCTGCCTCTAGCTTCTTGATCTCTTCGTTGATGAATTCTTGGCGCTCCACGGCTTGCTTTCTCACCTTCTGTTTGATGGGCCACGCATGAGGACAAACAGCAAGCTTGTGCTCAATCACCTTCCTGGGAACACCGGGGATGTCAGATGGTTGCCATGCAAACACATCGACATTCGCCCGCAGGAAGGCAACGAGCGCGCTTTCCTATTTGCTGTCGAGCGTGGCACTGATGGTGAAGGTACCACCAGTGCCGTCCTCCTTGGCGGACACCTTCTTGGTTGCCGGAGGAGCGGCCATCCCCTTCTTACACTTGCCGGTGGAGCTCGATGGAACGTCCTCGACGGCGGCGCAGCACTCCGAAGAGGTGCGGTTGCCGGAGTGGGCCCCAGAGCACTTGCCGGACTTGGTCCTTGTCTTCTTCACCCCGGGAGCTTCAGCGGCAAGTGTGTCCTTTTCTGCCGCGGCTGCTGCATCCCGGTAGATCTTGTCGGCGCAGATAAGCGCGTCTTTCTTGTCGCCGTGGACAGTGATGACGCTTATCGGCCCCGGCATCTTGAGTACGTTGTAGGCGTGGTGGGAAGCTGCCATGAACTTGGCGAGGGCGGGACGGCCGAGTATTCCATTGTATGGCAATGGGATATCGGCGACGTCGAACGTGATGCGCTCAGTTCTGAAGTTGAGCTCCCCGCCAAAGGTCACAGGCAGAGTGATCTTCCCCTTGGGCTTGCTCCTCCCCGGGTTGATTCCTTGGAAAGAACCGGTCTCTTCGAGCTCGCCGTCTGGGATTTGGAGTTTCTTGATCACAACGGAGGAGATCAAGTTCAGCCCGGCCCCGCCGTCAACCAACATTTTGGTGACCTTGAGGTTGCGGATGGTGGGTGAGACCAGCATCGGCAAGCACCCGACCGCAGTTGTGCGGTCAGGGTGATCCTCAAGATCAAAAATGATGGGCGTGCTGGACCATTTGAGGAGCCTGCGCGACTCTACGGGCGGCTCTGCTGCGTTCACCTCTCGCACCCACTGCTTAAGCTGGCGGTGGGAGGTGTGCAGAGAGGCGCCACCGTCGACGCATAGGACCTCCGTGGCCTTCTGGAACTCCTGCTCGCTGTTATCCTCATCCTCCATGTCTTCGTCGTCGTCTTCTTCGTCCTCGTCGCGGCCCCGGGGAGGTCGATCGCCTTGCCGTTGCTTGGCCTTGCCGCGGCGCCCTCCCCGGCCGATGGGTGGCCGCTTCTTGCTTGGTTCACCACCTCCACCTTGGGCCTTCTCCTTGTCGCGCCTCTCGTACTCAGCTTTCTGCTGCTCGACGAGGTACTCGACGCGTTTGTAGTTGGAGAGATCGTGGCCCTTGGTGCGGTGGATCTTGCAGTATTGCTTGTCGGAGCCGTCCCGCTTGTCGGCTGCCGCCACAGGGGCAGGCTCCTTGCCGGAGCCGCCAGCCTGCGTTTGCTTGGCGGGAGCCTCCTTGCTGGACTCTTCGACGGCAAGCACTTCCTTCCTGTTCTTTCTCCTGTTACTCCGCCGCTGGCTCTTCTTCGCCGGGGCGGCATTGTCGCTGTCGCTTTCTCCTGCGCCAGCATCCTCCCCGGGGAGTTTCCTCCCCTCCTCCGCGCGTGCGCACTTATCAGCCAGAGCATAAAGCTCGCTGACATCCCGAATCTTGGTCATGGCCATTTCTTCACGCATGCGGTGGTTACGCACGTTCTGGTGGAACGCGCTGATAACCGCGGCAGGGTGAACGTCGGG
>NW_025242246.1:0-3150 GCF_018294505.1 Triticum aestivum
TAAGTTTCCGATCTACAAGTCTAGTTTATTATTTACTTCCTTTGCAATGGTTTACTTCCCGATCTATAAATCAAAAATACCAAAAATATTACTTTACCGTTTATCCATCTATATCAGATCTCACTTTGCAAATAACCGTGAAGGGATTGACAACCCCTTTATCGCGTTGTGTGCAAGTCGTTGGTGTTTGTTTGTGCAGGTATTCGGTGGCTTGTTGCGTTGTCTCCTACTGGATTGATACCTTGGTTCTCAAAAGCTGAGGGAAATACTTACTCTACTTTGCTGCATCATCCTTTCCTCTTCAACGGGAAAACCAACGCAAGCTCAAGAGGTAGCAATGACCCACACAGACAACGAGGTTCTTCAAAAGCAAAGCCTTCAGGAAGGGAGGAACGCTCAAGCGCCGTCGTCACCAAATCTGACCATCCGACGCCAGGATCTAGGTTTTCACCCCGGAGCTCGAGAACGGGTGCTCGAGTAGCACCACTCTCGAAGTCACTAATGTGTTGTCACCACCACTTTTCCTCAATCCCAGCAACTATATGCGATGGAGCTGCACAATCATCCCTTTGCGTCAAGTCGTCGTCCTTTCGGGATGGATCTCTCTTTGTTGAAGTCAACCACTGAATCTGTAGCACATCTCTTTGTCGAAGTCAACCACTGAATCTGTAAAGATGGAACTCTCCCGAAGAATTTTCGGGATGTCGGTTTTATATCCATGTTGAATTGTTGGTGTTTAACCTTCGAACTATACAGGATGTGTGGGCTAGTGAAAGTTATTAAATCTTTCAATGTTGATGTTGATCATGATTAACGAAAATGAAAAGTGACAAAACTTGATTCAAACGGTCCTACAACAAGTATACATATTGAAGAAAGTGAAGGGGTAAAAAGTAACATCAAGGAATCTGAAAGTGTCTCTAATTGATCCCAAAACCTAAAAGCCCATGAAGCCGGGCCGAAAACTTCAATACCAAAAAAGTTTTGAAATTGAGGAGGCTACATTCTAATCGATTCCCAAAACCTAAAAACTTGTAAAACAATTTGACCTGCATTTACCCCGCGTAGTGCATCCATATGAACATTCCACTTCATAATATGAAATTCATAAATTGGACTCCAGTTTGATATTAAAGGAAGCTTCCAGCTTCTTAATTTGAGATAATCATTGAAGCATGGCTTAAACAAAATACCTCCCAAGCATAACAATATTAAAATTAAGCATAGCACTAAAAGTAAGTCAACACAAAGCCTAACTATAAACATAAGCTTAGCTTAACTTTTTCGCTGACACCTTATGTCTCATTATAGGAGGAGGAGAAAGAGATGATGATGACGTTGTCGGCCGTCGTCCTCGTCCTCCCCGAGAATTCCTTCCCTACCGTTGTTGCCTCCTTGCCGGTGGTGATGCCCCCCCCTCCCCTCCCAGCCGAACTCGCCGCGGTCGGAGGCTTCCAACACCTTAATTGTATGTTGTCGATATTTTTGACAAGTATTTTGGGAAATGACTAAGAGATTAAAAGGGAATTCGAGGCATCTTTGATAGAGCAGTGCAGGCGAAGGAGATGGAGCGACGCAATCTAGTCGATCTGTGATGGATTCGTGGGCGAGGTTACAAAACTCATGGTGACAACTCAGGTTATTTGTGAGTTCCGCTTCGGTGATCTCTCATAGTGACTTCAACATTGGAAGTTGGAATGACAACCCAAAGTGATTCGGGCTTGGTAGTGTGCCCCCAGTATAGGGACTTTAGTGCAAACACTAGGTATCATGAGGTTGTACCTATTAATGGTGATCTTTACGTATTGTTTCCTTGTTATAAGCACTGCTCGAAGATTGCTCGAAAATCATTTTTGGGCGAAAATCCGTGTTCTAACCCTGTGCGGTTGGATTCAACGACGATGAAGACCACACATCTTTTTTTCCAGAGGTGCCGTTATCTGAGAACGTTGCTCGCAAATAACTGCTCGAGCACCAAAACACCATGTTCTGTCACGTAAAAAAAACACCATGTCTCCCTCTTTTCTCTTTTTATTATTTGTTTGAGCGGGTCTCCCTCTTTTCTCAACTGACCAGTTTTTTTTTTAGAAGATCTCAACTGTTTTTTTCTTAGGTGAAGAAGATCTCAACTGACCAGTTTAGACGCTGCCTCTTTTTTGTAGTCAACTATAAGCCACAACAGCCCACGTGAGGAGCCGGCCCATAAGCGCTCTCCGGCTGCTTGCCTCCTCCGAGGCTCCAACCCCAGCCGATGTCGAGCGACGGAATCGAGGCGACGAGCACGAGGTCCACGGAGGAACCGATGATGGAGGCGAAGAGGAGAACGGGGAAGTAGGGGTCCGTCCCCGGCGACGGCACCATCGCTCTCGAGGCGCTGGACTGCACCGTCTGCTACCACCCGCTCAGGCCTCCCGTCTTCCAGGTCATCCACGCCATCTGCCTTCGCCCTAATCTATTCTAAATTGACCTCGCCTAGATCCACCGACGCCTTAGGTATTTGGGTTGCCATGTTCTTCCTAGGGTTCCCCTTTTTCAACACTCTAAAAAGGGCACCGTACAAGTTCCTATACAACTCGTGAGCATAGACCGCCCAGTTAAAATCGAATTATGGAACATCGTAGCATTGGGGAATTGGATGGCATGTCTCTTTTTATTAATTTCGACAAAGGGTTCTCTCAATGGTTTTCTTTTTTCTTTTAGCAAAAACGCCTAGAAGTTCAGGTAGAGATATTGTTAGACATGGAGGTGAGGATATAAAATCAAAATGACGGTGATTTTGCTACACCCCAACTCGACGCACCCATGCAAGAAACTATGGCAACCCAAACACTGTAACACCCTACACACCATGAGATATTATGTTTTGTCAAACACTTCTACGTGATTGTGTTATTGTTCCATTGACGCTTATCAAAGTCATCCTTTGACCAACACCAGTTTTTCTTAGGAAAACTTGAAAACATGTACGCTGCTTAATTATGCAAATGTTTTTACCACATGCATGTATCAGCCATAGGTTTCTCACAAGCAAAATCTAATGACAATTAAAGCGTGGTGCATTTGTTTTATGATACAATGCAGTGTGCGGTTGGGCATGTGATCTGTTCGTCTTGCCACGACAAGCTCAAGAACAAGAACAAGTGCCACGCT
>NW_025242247.1:0-3150 GCF_018294505.1 Triticum aestivum
TTGGCGTGATGTAGGAGGCATCACCCCACCTCGCGGTCCCCGCAGGCCACCGTCTGTTGGTCCAAGACCTCATCCTAGCCCCTATGGTCCACAAGCTCCACGAGATCGTCTGTTTCCGGATGATCATGTTGAGCTTCCAGGCTATGGAGGTGACTTCTACGAGGACTACTACGGATCGGTCTGAGTTAGTGGTAGTATCACTAGTTCACACTAGCTGTGTCGTCTATCGTCCCGCGTGACCCGTGGGATATGACCTAGTTTGTACTCTTTCCGGAGGTGTAGAAAAATAATGTATAGGAGCTTGGGATGCCTCCGATGAGATGTAATCCTCTTTTCACCGTAATAGTACTTTGTTTGGTCTTGTACTAAACCCTGTATGGTGTGTATGACGATGGAATAAAGAAGCAGTTTCTGTATTTACCATGTCATACGGATGATCATCTTGCATTCCGAGTTATTCCTTACATTCTGTATCCTATGTCGGAATTTTATCATTCTGACTAAATCATTGTCTTGCTTACCTAGGATGGTCAACACGTGCGCTAACCCTGCTTCTCAAGAGCAGGCCGAAGGCAGTGAAGGCAGGAATGAAAATCTGCCTCATCCTCCTTCACTAGCCGAGGTTATGATGGAAGCTGAGAGAAACAAGCGGGAGACCAACCGTTTGTTGGAGCGTATTGAACAGAATACAGCACACCATCAGAGGACTAACGTGGTGTCACCCAGTGATTTTATCAAATTGCATCCACCCATGTTCCACCACTCCGTCGAGCCTCTCGACACTGATGACTGGCTTCGCAGTATCTCTCACAAGCTGCGTTCCGCGCTAGTAGCTGAGGCTGACAAGGTCACCTTTGCTGCATATCATCTTGAAGGCCCCGCCAGTCTATGGTGGGAGAATTATGGAGCTATGCGCCCAGCGGGCCATGTCACTACTTGGGCTGAATTCAGCAAGGCTTTCCGTGAACATCACATTCCGGAGGGTCTCATGGACCGTAAACGTGAAGAATTTTGCAGTTTCACCCAAGGCCGACTTTCTGTGGATGCTTACAGCAGGGAGTTTGGTAATCTCGCACGATATGCAACTGAGGAAGTGTCTACTGATGCCAAGAAGCAAGCAAGGTTCCGTAAGGGGCTTAGTCCTGAGCTTCGCCGCGACCTCCGTCTGCATGAGTGCACATCCTTTCAGAAACTTGTCAACAAAGCCATCAGTGCTGAAACTGGTCAGACTGACTATGACGCAACACGCAAGCATGGCCGGGATATGGGTTCCTCATCCGGTGCTGGTCCTCAGAAGCGCCGCGTGTGGGTACCCAACACCGCCCTGCCACCCAGGTTCACACCGAGGCCATCCTTCCAGGCGCCTCGCCCCGTTCAACAGTCTGCACCGGCCAAGCCCTATGGGGGTCCAACCAACAATGCTCCTCCACGTACCAGTTCCGTGACCTGTTTCAAGTGTGGGGAATCTGGTCACTATATGCGTGAGTGTCCCCAGACCAACCCCAACCAGTCTGCTAAAGCTGTTGGCCGTGGCAAGCCGACAGGAAAAATATTCCACGCCAAGCCGGTCACCACTTCACGTGGCCATGTCAACTTTATCTCTGCCGAAGAAGCTCAAGAGGATCCCAACGTCGTTCTCGGTACGCTTCTTGTTAATTGCCACCCGGCATCTGTTCTTTTCGATACAGGAGCCTCTCATTCTTTTATATCTGAAAACTATGCTCGTTTGCATAACGTCGCATTCGGTGATATGCCAACCTCTATGGTAATTCAAACTCCGGGATCCAAATGGCAAACTTCTAGGGTAAGCCATGGAAATGAAATCCAAGTCGACAGACTTGTTTTCCTCGCGTCTTTGATAGCCCTTAAATATTCAGATATTAATATCATTCTGGGTATGGACTGGATGTCAGCTCATCAAGCCAAAATTGATTGCTTCTCTAGGACTGTTCAACTCACCCATCCTTCGGGGAAGATAGTCAATGTCTTGACCCGAATAGCCAAGCGACAATTATATTCTCTTAACGCCAGCCCTTTGCCAGACCTTGAGGACGTTCCGGTAGTCCGTGACTTCCCGGATGTCTTTCCAGAGGAATTGCCAGGTGTTCCACCTGACAGGGATGTTGAGTTCGTAGTAGACCTCATTCCAGGAACCGTTCCGATTGCTAGAAGACCTTATAAGATGGCACCACTAGAACTAGCCGAGCTTAAGAAACAACTCGATGAGTCCTTGAAAAAGGGTTTCATCCGCCCTAGTTCATCTCCGTGGGCCTGCCCCGTCCTCTTCGTCAAGAAGAAGGATGGTACGGACCGAATGGTTGTAGATTACCGACCTGTCAATTTGGTCACAATCAAGAACAAATATCCGCTTCCCAGGATCAACGACCTGTATGATCAGCTCGCTGGATCCTCAGTCTTCTCCAAGATGGATTTGAGGTTGGGCTACCATCAAATCAAAATCAGAAATGGGGACATTCCTAAAACGGCCTTTGTTACTCGTTATGGCCAATACGAGTACACCGTCATGTCCTTCGGGTTAACCAACGCTCCAGCCACCTTTTCTCGGTTAATGAACTCAATCTTCATGGAGTATTTGGATAAATTCGTCGTGGTTTACCTCGATGATATACTCATCTACTCCAAGAACGAAGAAGAACATGCCGAACATCTAAGGCTAGTGTTGAAGAAACTTCGAGAGCATCGCCTTTATGCCAAATTTTCTAAATGTGAATTCTGGTTGTCAGAAGTGACCTATCTGGGTCATGTAATATCTGGTAAAGGTATTGCTGTTAACCCTGAGCGAGTTCAAGCCGTCCTTAACTGGACTCCACCTGAATCGGTCAAGCAAGTTCGGAGTTTTCTGGGCTTAGCGAGCTATTGTCGTCGCTTTGTCGAGAACTTCTCCAAGGTTGCTAAACCTCTAACCGAACTCCTCAAGAAAGATAAGAAGTTCGAATGGACTCCACAATGTGAGCACAGCTTTCAGGAACTGAAAAGACGCCTGACCTCTGCTCCCGTACTGGTACCGCCAGACTTCTCCAAGGACTTTGTTATCTACTGCGACGCCTCGCGACAAGGACTAGGTTGCATTCTCATGCAAGATCGACACGTAATTGCCTACGCTTCACGGCAATTGCACCCACATGAGGA
>NW_025242248.1:0-3150 GCF_018294505.1 Triticum aestivum
GGAGGGAAGATTGCATGGTTATGCATGGTAACCTGCGCGATTGTGTGGAAACAGGCTCACCAATGTTACATTTGGCGCCTTTTCAAGACCATGTGTGGTCAAACTAAACGCGTGTGGGGTGCTCAAGCGTGCACTGGGATCCTCTGCTGGGAACACGGTGACAAGATGTGACGATTACAAACTGTTCGGCCCCCATTTATTACATCAGCCATTAAACTCTTGTGTCTCTTCAACCTTTCGACCGTGCCCCAATTTTATAAGAAGCACACCCACGATGACAAATACAGAGAGGGTATCCTCTGTGGCTCCAATGGCGCTCACAGTGCCTGCGGACGACGAGCGGCGGTTCACCATGCATGTCGTAGTGGACACCTACAGAAGGTTCATGGAGCTCTCGGTGTTGTACACCAACAACCTGATATGGGTGGAGAACTCCATCCACACTATGAATGTGTTGCTTGTTGTGGAGAAGTACAAAGTGGTCGGGTTCGACCTTGAGTACACCCGCGCTCGTGTCGGGTATCTTTAGAAGGTCGTCATTGCCCAGATGTGTGTGCACTATCACGTCCTCGTCTATCAGTACTGACTAGCCACAAGGCCTTGCGAGCGTTTCGCCAGGTTTGTCAACAACCCCCACTACAGGTTCACTATGGTGGACACCACCAACGATGTAAAGGTGCTCAAGAATTCGGGCATCTCCTGCCAGAATCTTGTCGACATCCAGGGCCAATACAAGATGTAGGGCAGCAAGAAGCACGAGAAGGACTCACTGGTTCACCTCGCCGGGACTACCATCGACCCCTACTACAGAGACATGAAGGATGCTGCAACGAGGACAAGCTTGCCTGCCACTCGGCCTGGATGAAGAAACTGGACGAAGATCACGTCGTGTACACGGCCAAGGTGGCGTACACGAGCTACGAGATGTACAGACGGATCGTTGACATGAGGAAGTGACTCCTTCCCCAAAATGGCGAGGGATCCAGCCGAAAGAATATCAATGGCAAGCGTCGTCACAACAAGTAGATGATTTGATGATCATTTCCCCTAGTTTATTATGCATGTAATTGTTACTTTGGTGTGTGCAAATGTTATGTGTGTAGTCACTCGTGTAATTGGATGTTTAATTTGGTTATGCCTCTCCCTCATGTATATGATAAATATCACATGCGTCATATTCAATTGCCTATGGATAAACTTTGTAATCGTTCTCCAAAAAGTTTAAACAACAACTAACTTTTATTATATTGCAAAGTTCTCCTGGTTTTATTCTTGCAAAGTAATTTTATTCTTGTTCTAGATAAAACAAACGTTAGCGTGCATAGAGTTTGTATCAGTGATCGATAGAACTTGAAAAGAATATAAATCTTACCTTTAGCTTCTCGTTGGGTTTGATACTCTTATTGATCAAAAAGGTTCCAAACGATCCATATACTTATGGGTTATTAGCAGTGGCCTGGTTCTACCGCAAGGGAACTAACCATATATCCGAGCTCTGAGTTCACTTTCAAATACTCCCTCCATTTCTAAATATAAATTCTTTTAGAGATTTCAATATGGAGTACATACGGATGTATATAGACATACTTTACAATGTATATTCACACATTTTGCTCCATATGTAGTCCATATTAAAATATCTAAAAAGACTTATATTTAGGAAATGAGGGAGTATATGTTTTGAAGTCCACTCCTTTTCATACACATTGTATATTTTTCGTAAACACCAGGAACACTTTTTATATATATGTTTAACATTTTTCAAACACATTATAACATTTTTATATATAATGTTTTCAATATGTGCTAAACATTTTTCCAAGTAGACGTCGAACATTTTTTGAATGATATAAAACATCCTTTTCAACAACGTGAACTTTCCTTGGCAAAAAAATGCCAAGAACAATTTTTTTGAAAGTCATGAACATCTTTTTGAAGGTCCCCGTACATCCTTTTGAATGGTGTGAAACAATTTTTTGAATTATGCGAACATTTCTACATTGTATAAACAATTCTTAAAAATTTCACGTGGATTTTTGTGAAACGTGGGAACATTTTCTAAATGTCACGAACATTGTTTGAACACTGCATTCACATTTTTTAACGAGTTGTAGAATTTTGAAACTTTACGTAAAGTAAGTTTTGGAATGTTTTTTTTATTGAAATATAAAGAAAAGTGTGGCGGCATGTGTTGTCCCGCATCGGGCCTAGCTCATTTACATGGGGAGGTAAAGCGAGGCGCTCTAGGTGCCTGCAGAATTCGTAATACCTATTGAATTCATGAAATTTATTTGTGTATGAATTTGAAAAAATGTTACAAATTTGAAAAAAAAAGGAAGCGACGGCCATTGGCCGGCTAAATCTGGGGCCAACTTTTGTCGTTTCCTTTCCTCTTCTGTTTAATTTTTCATTATTTAAAAAAACATTTGGATTTCAAATAAAATTCGCGAAGTCAAAAAATATTCTCGGAATTCAGACAGGAGTTCTAAAATTTTAAAACCATTCACACATTTTAAAAAGTGTTAGATATTCAATTGTTTTCTGACTTAAGGATCAACGCACACAAAGAGTCCGGGTTGTCAATAAGGCGCCATGCCTGTTTTGCCAGAAGTGCAAGATTAAAGCAGTAAATATCTCTGAAGCCCATACCCCCTTCTTTCTTGGGAATACACATCTTCCACCATGCAAACCAGTGCACACTCTTATGAGTTGCGTGATCACCCCACCAAAAATGAGATATCGCATCTGTGATTCCTTTACAAATTTTCTTAGGAATTTGAAAGACCGACATCGCATAAGTTGGTATTGCTTGAGCAGCAGACTTTGTGGAAATAAGATGTATTTCTGTCACCATGTGGTAGCCAGTTGGCTCGTCCACGTTGCATCCACATTAGCTCCTCTTGATCCAATAGGTTTTCTATTAGGATTTGTGCCTCCTTGATTTTTTTTGTCTTGCTTCTTCTGTCAATGTACATATTCTCAACTTCTCTAGCTCTTTCTTCAACTTATTAGTTCTCTTCTTCGGACCTTTGAGTGTATAACGGTCCCAAATGAACATGTCATCCTTAACTGATTTGGTTCTGGATGCAAGCAAAGGACCGATCCCTGCCAGCTTTGCTCTTTCCGAGGCGCCTTTAACAATTTCATCAA
>NW_025242249.1:0-3150 GCF_018294505.1 Triticum aestivum
CTCTAAAAGGAAACAGATGTGTTTAACTTTAATTCTCCCACGTAACCGTTGCAGTACATTTCCCCTTTAATCACTAGAGCTGCTCATGAGTCATGACCCTGCTCGATGGTCGCTGGATTTTGCCCTTGGATATTCGGCCACATCCATCGCGTGTTGGTGCCCTGAATGTTGACCGGGAAATACTTGCGTCCTCACGCCACAACCCCTGTCCGTACATGCTACCCCAGCAGCCTCCTCATCGTACCTACAGCCCATCGAATTGCTTATGAAGTCACTGTTCCAAATTGTTTGCAAAACGATGCTGAATTGGAATTATATGAATGCCCTCTTTTTCTGTGGTTTGTTCTTGCAATCATGAGCCAGAGGTTGGAAACATCCTAGGTTGGGTCACCTCTGCGCCGTCGACGCCACCTGCAACCTATTTCAATCCCCTCTGTACAAGGTTCTCCCCGATTCCTCCGTTCCAATCTCCATGCACCATGTTGTTCGTTAGATTACTGCCATGCATTTGACCTGTTGATCATTTTCGCCCTGCTTTCCTTCAGTATATTTAGAGAGTCAATGTTCGTATCATGAATCACGTCTTTGTGTTGATATTTTTTCCATAGCTCATCACTAGGTAGCCATGGATCCTTATTTTGCTCTTTTTTATTTTGACTGGGTGTATATAGTACAAACAGACATGCATACACACTGGGTTCAGACTAATGTGTAAACTGAAACAGGGAATTAATCGTTGTGCCATGTTCCAAACTAAAAATAGAGAAAAGTGGACAAATGATTGGTTAGCAAATATACACAGCCGCAGGCAAATCTATTTTTGGTTGCTGACTGCACAATCTGAACTATATAACTCTGAAAATATATTATACTCTTTCTCTTGGGAGTTTAGAGCTGTTGTAGCGTTGCTATATGAATAGATGTCCAGCTCACTTGATTGTGTAATATAGATGTGTAGGTGAGACCTCAAACTTGACCATAATATCAGGTTTAGAGATGCAGATGCACATGGCCAATGATCTCAAACGTGTATGTGCTGTTGCAGCATATATGCAGTTCTGATCACTGACCGACAAATTCGTTGAAATACAAAATCAGTATGTACATTCAGAAAAACCATGTTACTAGCTTTATCACTGTGGCATATCTGCAGTTCTGGTCATTGACTAACAAACTATATAGGCCACGGTATACAAAACTACAAATATATTATGATGTGGGGCAACATGTATAGACATCATCTGCACTTTTTCGCAAGTTTCCACTTTGATTCGTTTGTTCACCCTTTTATCTTACCTTAGTGTAGATTGCCATCTCTGCAGAATGTGAAGTTAGTTGTGTAGTTTCTTACTTAAATTTGGTTCATGACCTTTCACACAAAATTCATGAAAAAATCCCGCAGCAACGCGCGGGGCATCAGCTAGTTAATATGAAGTAGATACCAATTAAACCCACTCTGCACCAACAAGATGCCTAAAAACATCCAGGATGCACACCACCAAAAAAGAAATTATAAATAGGAAAAAAGAAAAAAGAAAAAGAGAAAAGACCCTGCAATGGTGATTAATCACCCGCAGTAGCAGCACTATAAATAATTAAGCTATTACTTGCATTGCAGTGACACGTTTCTCCTTAATCAAGCTTCTTTCTGCTGCTGCCCACTACTTTCGCCGTTCACAAGTGAAATATGTTTTTGATATTTTATTATAAATTTCATATGGACTGAAATGAGTTAACAACACACTAACACACAAAAATGTTATTCCCTCCAATTCATATTAATTGTTGCTGATTTAATACAAGTTATACTAAATCAATGACCACTAATATGAATTGAAGGAAGTAGAACATCTTATATTTGTTTTTTAATGTGACAACTGCAGGTTTACGCCAGCTTGAACCATATATATTACAACAGGAGTGGCAGCATTACAAGCTGAAGCAGATGGTTACAAGGGGAGAGGGGGGAGGGGGGAGAGACAAAGGTTACAATCTCGCAGAAAGGTGAACCAACATTGGGGCCCAGTCATGAAGCAGAGACTATTTGTGGGCATTATTACATCTATGTTTTTTTTCAAAACGGAGGCAAAAGATTTGCCTCATCTATTAAAGTAGAGGAGAATAGAGTTTTGTAGAGTTACACAAAGCTTACCTCCTACCAGCCGATCCGCACGATCGTCCCGCCTGCTCCGTGTCCATCCCGTCGCGACTTGATCAGACGATCGAGAGCATTCCCACGTCCGTCGGTACCGTGTCCGTTTCCTGCAACCCAGCTCTTATTTCATGACCGTTTCCTACAATTGCAGATCCAGCGCTGGGCGTCTGCCGCCTGCGGCACGTGACGCGTGTCGCATGTAGACCCACCGCACCGCACATCCTTCTCCCCTTATCTTATCTTTTCTCCAATCGGTCTTTCTTCCCCAACTCCTGCAGCACTGCCCACCTCGTCCCAGCAACTCCGGTAGTAATGCCGTCCTCATCGTGGGCTTTTACCATTCAACGCCAATGCTCTCCTTGGTCGTGGCTGGCCATGGCCACCACCATCTCAAGCTCCTGCAACTCCACTGCTCACTCAAGCCAGTCGGCCGCTGCCACACGCTCACACGTGCCCGGCTCGCCATCGGCCCGCGCCAGCAGTCGTCGTTCGCCGGTGAGGGAGAGTGAGGCATGGCTCACGCTGTGCTTCTGCAACAGCGGCGATGCCAGCGCATGTCCGTGGGTGACCTTGGAGGTAGTGTGCAAGCAGCAACTAGTGGCTACAGCCGCAAGCGCCATGGAGGTAGCGTGCGAGCTCGTCGGCCGATGCGGCCGGTGAGGGGCATTGGCGGCACTCGGAAGGTGATGGCCTTGTGGTTGGCGGCGATGACGCGGGCAACGGCAGTGTTGTCGGCAACATCGTCATTCATTTTCATTGATTTTGTTTTCTGCAATATCATTCATGTTTCAGAAGTTTCTTCCGCGACAGCACCCATGTTGCAGAAGAGTAAAGGCGAAAAAAATTCTGCAAGATCATTTATGTTGCAAAAGCTCCTTCCGCAACAACACCCATGTTGCAGAAAAGTAAAGACGGATTTTTTTTGCAAAACCATCTATGTTGCAAAAATTCCTTCCGCAACAACACCCATGTTGCAGAAGTTTGTACATAACATG
>NW_025242250.1:0-3150 GCF_018294505.1 Triticum aestivum
CAGACCAGGAACTTTGTCAGGGCCCGGTACAAGAAGGACCCGAAAACAAAGGAGCTTACCACGGATCCGAAGACCAGGCAGCTTGAGCTTGTTCTGGTAAGGAATACACCCCCGCGTAATTAGCTCCATATGGTTGCATTCTAATTAATGAAGCCAAATTTCTAAATGGTTCACATTCCTTCCGCAGGCGACTGAAAGCAGTAGCGCGGGGTCGACTAAGAGCAACCCTTGGGACACCACTCTAAATAGGGCGTTGAATGTAATGAAGAACAAGGATAAGCTCAGTAAGCCGACGTCAGCTGGTCGTGTGGCCGGCAAAGGCTTGTCGACAAAATGGGGGTCATACTATACCGCTGGTGTGCGGAAGGAGAAAAAGACCAGCTCGGAAAGCCAGGCGCGAGAGGTTCAAGAACTCAAGGCACAGGTGGCGCAGATTCCGGAGATTGTCCAAGAGCAAGTGGAACAACGACTCGGAGCGACGATCACCGCCCTTGTGCCTACCTTGATCTCGGGGTTGAGTGCGTGGATTGCGGGCGGCCAACAGGGGCCGCCCCCGATTCCTAGCTTCACGGCCAGCAACTCGCATAATGCGATGGCGGGGCCATTGGTGCCTCCGCCGGAGGCGGCATTGGTGTCTCCGACGCCGGCACGGGAGCTTAATGCACCTGGGTGTACGCCGGCCGGCACCTCTTCAGCAAGCGGCCCCTCCGTCAACTGCACGCCCGCCGTTGGCGGTGCGTCGACATTAGCCGAGCTCGACGCCATCATCACGGTAACTAATTAAGCCTCTCTCGGCCGAGGACTTCATCTCCTTGCCTTTGACTGGGCATCCCTGACGCCCTACATGTTTTCGCAGGGCACCGCCGACGTTCCATGCACTCTCCTCCACTTCGTGAACAACGAGTTGGTCGATGTCGCCAAGGGAAAAATCGTTCAACCGGGCAACCCCTTGTTCCACGGTACCCAGATGCCACCCAACTTGTTTAGGGTTCAACTGGTTCGGGTGCTGCCAGGCTACGACGACTTGTTACCTCCGATTCGACCCGTCGGGGCCGACGCTGAAGACGTGATGACCCTCAGCGCCTACCTGAGCTGGCCCCTGCTTTGGCCGAAGATCCAGATTCGTTTGGGGGTGGGGGACACCACCCCAAAGACAACACCACCAGTCGTGCCGGCGCCAAGTCGGCCCCATGGCAAGACCGCCGTAACGGTGCCGGACATCCCTATGCCACTGGATCCAAACATGCATATGGCACAGGATCAGAACGACGACGACGACGACGACGACGATGATACATTTGGCAACATCGATCAGTACTTTGCCGATCATGGGTACGATGGCGACTTCATGGGGCCTCCTTCTCAAGAACCAAACCCAAGAAAAGACGTGTGTGATCTAGCTGGTACCGCGGAGAAGCCAAGTTGCAACAGGCGCCGTCTGGCGTTCAGCTCTCAGGAGACGCCTCCAGCTGCCGACTTCACCGAGCCTTAGATAGGCGTGGTGCGAAATATTATCAGCCCCAACACACTCAAGAAGGCGGTCTGTGAGCAGAACTCGGTCCCATTACAGGAGAAGAAGAAGGCACGCAAAAGAAAGACCAAGAAGGGTGCGAGCCAGCCGGCACCGAGTACGATCTGTGCTCAGGACGGGCCACCTTCACCGCAGGATATCTCGAGGAGGGTGCATGTGGCGGGTAGGGCGATGCTACCGACAAATATGCTCAATGCTGCAACCGGTGCTATGCGGAGTGTGCATGACAGTGTTCTTGCTTTGGAGAAGCGGCGTCTCAGAGAGAAGGATGTGGCATACCCGGTTTTCGCGGCCAAGGTGCCAGAGGGCAAGGGCTTTGTGGATAACTCCATCGGGCGTACGATCGTCCTGCGTTTTGATGACATCCACGCTATGTTGAACCTTCATCCGCTGCACTACACCTTTGTTCGGCTATTTTCGCTGAGTATGGAGATGCGGATCATTCGCGACAAGACCCCGGACATCGTGATAGTCGACCCCTTCTGCATGCGTGCCAAGATCTTGGGCAGCGCTGGGGACCGGCAAGTCGCGAGTTCTTACCTCGAAGGCGTCATTCTGGCAAACCAAGATAAGGATAACTTCCTCGTGCCTTACTTTCCCGAGTAAGTCCTCCCCTCAACCGGCCCGTAACATATGAATTCTTACATTTCGATCATTTTTCTTTTAACATTCCGTGTTTTCTGCAGTGACACACGTTGCACGCTCATCCTCTTAAGCCCCAAATATTCCATGGCCACGTATTTCGACCCGGACCGTCAGTCGAATGTAGACTACACAAATGTCAAGAAGGTTCTTGATGATGTTCTCCCCGGCTACGCCAAATCTGGAGGCACCTTCACCAGGCCTATTTGTAAGTACGGCAAGCACGTGTTCTCCCACAATACGACGTTCTGCTGCGTCAAGCAGCCGCCTGGTGGTCAGAAGGGTGCCTACTACGCCATCCATCACATGCGGGCGATCGTACGGGACCATCATCAACTTCTGCTACCGAGTAAACTCAAAGATTGGGCAAAGAGCGTGTCGGCAATCCAGGACGCGGACCTCCGACAAGAATTCTTTCGCATCCAGTCGGAGTTTGCGGAAATCATCCATCAAGATGTCCTTCGTACCTCGGGGCAGTTCTACCTCAACAATCAACCATCCAACAGTGACATCGACACAATGCTACAAATGCAGGCTGACAACGACCGTTATTTCATGACTCCCATGATAGACGGCGGCTTCATCCACGCTCCGGTCCCTTGAGTCGAGTCGAAAGCAGTGATGCTGTGTCTAGTTCTGAAACATCGATTGGCTCATGTTGTAATTAAACTTTAATGAACTTGTAGTATGTCTCTTTGGTTTCGAGAGTCGTTCAACTTAGATGTAATCGATGCTATTAATGTCTTGCTTTTCTCTTCCGATCGTTCTGTTGCATACTTATATATTGCTTATGTATTGTCTGTGAATTGGTACTAACGTTTCGTTTGGCTAGTGCATAGCGATGCCGACGTATGTCGTGTACAAGGGTAAGGTTCCCGGAGTCTACGATGACTGGGAGGAGTGTCGGAGACAGGTTCACCGATTCAGCGGTAACAGTTACAAAGGGTACACCACTAGGGCCGAGGCCGAATCTAGAT
>NW_025242251.1:0-3150 GCF_018294505.1 Triticum aestivum
TCGTGCTCCTTTCATTATGCATGTTTCATCATGAATGATTCTTGTCTATGCAAATTTCTTAATGTTGAACTACCCCTGTTATATATTAGCAGGATGGTTAGACCAGCTGGTCGTGGTCGTGGCGGCAACGCCCCACCACCGCCTGAGTACATGGCTGGTATGGTCCAACAGCTCGAGATGAATTGCCAGTTCATGGAGAATATGATGGCTCAGTTCCCTCGCCCCAATATGAATGAGCAGCCAGCCCAAGTGACTCTGCAGGATTTCATGCGCATCAACCCAACCATGTAACGCAGCTCAACTCAGCCGCTGGATGCTGATGACTGGCTCCGTGACATCACCTATGAGATGGAGTCTGCTGATGTAGCCCCTGCCCGCTATGTCACCTTTGCTTCCTTCTTTCTGAAGGGACCCGTAGCTCAATGGTGGGACAGCCACAGGCGTACTCTGCCAGTTGGGACAATCATCACCTGGCCAGACTTTCAAGCTGCCTTCCATGCCCGCTTCATTCCTCAGGGGATCATGGACAGGAAGAAGCGTGAGTTCCGCAACCTCACCCAGGGCAACAAAACCGTGGAAGCTTATCAACGGGAGTTTCTGGACTTGTCCCGCTATGCTGAAGAAGACATTGCAACTGATGCACGTAGACAGGAGAAGTTCCGTGACGGCCTTCAAGCTGACATCAAGCTCGCACTTCTAGTGCATGACTTTGCCGATTTCGCCACCTTGGTGAATAATGCCATCAATGTCAAGACTGGTCTGCAGGAACACCAGAGCTCTCAGAGGCGCAACCATGACACGGGCTCATCTTCGGGCCCGCCCTAGCAGAAGCGTAAGATATGGATCCCGAACAGCATGTACCGTCCAAACGCACCTGCCCCAAGGCAGACCTATGTTGCACCTCGTCTGCCTCCTCCACCATCTAGGTAGCCAAGGCTTCCAGCTCCACCACCCCGAGCTCATGTTCCCACTCCCAATAATGGTCTGTGCTACAAGTGTGGTCAACCAGGGCACCGTGCTAGGGAATGCAACCAGAATCAGAATCAGCTGGCCCTTCCAGCAATTGGCCGTGGTAACAACCAGCCCCGCAACAACAATGCCAAGTCTTATGGTCGTGTTCATGCCAACCACGTTGATCTGAACGAAGCTCAAGACCAGCCTGCTACTGTGATGGGTACACTCTTTGTAAATTCAGTACTAGCATCCATTTTATTTGATACAGGTGCATCGCATTCATTCATGTCAGAAGATTTTGCATGCTTGCATGACATTAAATGTGAGGACATGAACGCTTCTCTATTAGTGCAGACCCCTGTGGGCCAATGTCGGACCTCCATGATTTGCAACGACGTCCCCGTTGAAATCGAAGGACTAGAATTCCTTGTCTCTCCCATCATATTGAAGTCTTGTAGCATTGATCTCATTCTGGGAATAGAATTGGTTAGAAGCGCATACTGCTTATATAGTTTGCGCCACTAAGACCGTCCATCTGCTACACCCTTCTGATGAAATAATTAGCTACAATGCTCATCTAGTTCAGAATGTTGAGGCAAGGCTTTATGCCTTGAACGCATTAAATGTTGCACCCCTCGAGGGCATTGAAAACATTCCTGTTGTTCGTGAATTCCAAGACGTCTTTCCTGAAGAACTTCCAGGGATTCCCCCTGCTAGAGCTGTTGAATTCATCATTGACTTAAAACCAGGCACCACTCCTATAGCCAAACGACCTTACAAGATGCTGCCGCATGAACTCATTGAGCTTAAGGAGGAAATCGACAAATATCTGTGAAGTGGTTTCATTCGCCCAAGTTGCTCTCCATGGGGAGCACCTTCTCTCTTTGTCAAGAAGAAGGATGGGACAAACCGATTAGTGCAAGACTACCATCCTATCAACCAAGCTACCATTCAGAACAAATATCCTCTTCCTCGGATCAATGATCTATATGATCAACTGGCTGGTTCGTTAGTGTTCTCTAAACTCGACTTGAGGTTGGGTTACCACCAGATCCGTGTTCGTGAAGAAGATATCCCGAAGACCGCATTTGTGACTCGCTATGGATCATGCAAGTACACCGTCATGTCTTTTGGATTAAGCAATGCTCCAGCCACCTTCTCTCGTCTGATGAACTATATCTTTATGGAATACCTCGACAAATTTGTCGTGGTTTATCTGGATGATATCCTTGTATATTCCAAGAATGAAGAAGAACATGCTGAACATCTTCGTCTTGTTCTGGAAAAGCTTAGAGAACATCAACTATATGCCAAGTTCTCCAAATGTGAATTCTGGCTACCCGAAGTAACCTATCTTGGGCATGTCATCTCTAAGGATGGTATTGCCGTCAACCCTGAACGAGTTCAGGCTATTATAGATTGGACTCCTCCGAAGAATGTCAAGCAAGTCATAAGTTTTCTCGGACTCGCTAGCTATTGCCGTCAATTCGTCGAGAACTTCTCCAAGATCGCTAGACTTCTGACTAACCTGCTTCATAAGGGCGTCAAGTTTCAGTGGACAAAAAAGTGTCAGGAAAGTTTCCAGGCGCTCAAAGACAAGTTGACTTCTGCCCCGGTGCTTGCTCCTCCAGATACTAAGAAGGACTTCGTCATTTATTGTGATGCTTCACGTCAAGGCCTAGGTGATGTACTAATGCAAGAGCGCAAAGTGATTTCTTATGCCTCTCGTCAATTGCGCCCTCAAAGAGAACTATCCAGTTCACGACCTCGAGCTTGCTGCTGTTATCCATGCACTGAAACAGTGGCGACATTACCTTCTAGGTAATTGTTGCGAGATCTTCACCGACCACCAAAGTCTGAAGTATATGTTTACTCAACCAGATATGAACCTCCGTCAGCAGAGATGGATGGAGATTGTTGCAGATTTTAACCTGGGTATTTCGTATACCCCAGGCAAGGCTAATGTAATGGCTGATGCCTTGAGCCGCAAATCTTACTGCAACCACCTCCAGGTTCACAAAGTTCAGCCCTCGCTTGTTGAAGAATTCAGAAAGCTGAACCTCCATATTGTTCCTCCTGGTGCACTCGCTCCCCCTCCTTCGGAGTTTCACAAGATGAACCTCCATGTTGTTTCCCATGGTTCTCTCAATACCATAGTTGCTAGACCCGATCTTGTGGACACCATCAAATGGATAC
>NW_025242252.1:0-3150 GCF_018294505.1 Triticum aestivum
TCGATATACATGGGTACACATTGTTACTTACAAACATGAAGTGCAAGAAGTCTTCAAATGATTTTCCTCAAGGGCTTCAACCAACTTTGGTGTGAAGATCAAGCACATCAGAAGTGACAATGGAACTGAGTTCAAGAATTCCGGTCTTGATGACTATCTTGATGAACTTGGTATTACTCATGAGTTATCTGCTCCTTATACTCCTCAGCAAAATGGCGTCGTGGAGCGCAAGAACAGAACTCTTGTTGAGATGGCTCGCACTATGCTTGATGAAAACAAAACGCCTCATCATTTTTGGATTGATGCAATTGATACTGCGTGCCACATCATCAACAGAGTATATCTTCACAAATTCTTTAAGAAGACGGCCTATGAACTCCTCACTGACAAGAAACCCAATGTGAGTTATTTCAAAGTCTTCGGTGCAAAATGTTGGATTAGAGATCCTCACCACAATTCTAAATTTGAACCGAAAGCACATGAAGGTTTTATGCTTGGTTACGGAAAGGACTCGCACACCTACAGAGTCTTCAACATCGCTCTTCACAAGATTGTTGAAACTGTAGATGTGCGGTTCGATGAAACTAATGGCTCGCAAAGAGAGCACCTACCTTCTGTGTTAGATGAACCAGCACCTGAGGATTCTATCAAGTTCAAGGCAATTGAGGATGTCATTCCTACTGAAGAACTTGCTGAAGAATTCATTCCAGTACGCGAAGAACGTCGAGCTGACGCACCTGAAGATAATGATGAAGACAATGGTGCTGAGGAAAATGATCAAATACCTCGACGACAACCGGCTCATCCTCGCGTTGCAAAAGAAGTACAAGTTGACAAGATCATCGATGACATTGAAGTGCCAGGTCCTCTCACACGCTCAAAAGCTTCACATTTATCTAACTTTTGTGGGCACTATGCTTTTGTCTCTATCACAGAGCCCACTAAGGTAGATGAAGCATTTTTGGAGCCGGAGTGGATTCAGGCTATGCAAGAAGAATTACATCAGTTCGAGCTCAACAATGTCTGGGAACTGGTCAAACGTCCAGATCCTCGCAAGCATAATATCATTGGCACAAAGTGGATCTACCGCAACAAGCAAGATGAAAATGGCCTTGTGGTAAGGAATAAGGCACGACTGGTAGCTCAAGGCTACACACATGTTGAAGGAATTGATTTCGATGAAACTTTTGCACATGTTGCTAGACTTGAGGCTATTCGCATATTACTTGCTTATGCTAATCATCATGATATCATCTTATATCAAATGGATGTGAAAAGTGCATTCCTCAATGGTAAGCTTGAGGAAGAAGTATATGTTGCTCAACCCCCAAGTTTTGAAGATCCAAAGAATCCTGACAAAGTCTTCAGACTTAATAAGGCCCTCTATGGCCTCAAGCAAGCCCCTCGGGCATGGTATGATACATTGAAGGAATTCTTCGTGAAGAATGGCTTCACACCCGGTTCACTCGACCCTACTCTCTTTACTAAATCTTATGATGGTGAACTGTTTGTGTGCCAAATATATGTTGATGATATTATCTTTGGCTGTACTAACCAACGTTATAGTGATGAATTTTCCTATATGATGAGTGAAGAATATCAAATGTCTATGATGGGAGAGTTGAAATTTTTCTTAGGTCTTCAAATTCGTCAACAGCGCAATGGCATATTCATATCTCAGGAGAAATACCTCAAAGATGTACTGAGGAAATTCGGCATGCAAGATTGCAAAGGCGTCAAAATTTCTATGCCCACAAAAGGCCATCTATGCACCGATGAAAATGGTATTGACTTCGATCACAAGCGTTCCTCGAAGAAAAACTGCATACTTCTTCAGAGAACTCAATTGTTCAAATTCCTCAACTGAAGAATATGGCAGACGGTAAGAAGCCGCAGAAGGGAGGAAAGAAACCCGAGGTTATGACTGCGTTTGAGATCCCTGAGGAAATTTATGCTGACTATTGCACACCAGATGAAGCAAAATTTGGCAAAGAAAACAAAAATCAGCGCAAGGTGCGCATTCAGAAGATTGAACGGAGATGGGCAAGGGAATGGAGGGAATACAGATATGTGACTCCAAAGTACATGAAGAAATTCACCCTCAATCCTCCATGCCCAAGAGCTCCATTGGCACCTGGCCAAGTAGCTGATCCCACAAGCATCAAACGTGGTGAGGACTTTCCTGAAGAATGGGCTAAGCGCCAAGCCAAATTGGCAAGGCAAGCCAAGGAGGCAGTGAAGAAATTCAATGAGGATTCTGCCACTGCTACTGCTACTGAGGCCTCGGTCAAACCGAGGAAATCCATGCCAAAAAAGCCTGCTCGTAAGCCAAGTGCTTCACCAATAGCGCCCTCACGGCCAAGTTCCTCAGCTGTGCCCTCACGGCAAATTCCTCACACTGCTCCTGCTCCTCCCAAGTCCTCAGCAGTTCCGACAAAGTCCTCAGCTCCTGTGCATCTGGCTACATGTCAAAGGAATGCTGGTTTCTCGATTGCCTCTGGTGTTTCAGCAAGTTCCTCAGCTGCACCAATTTCCTCATCAGGCCCCACACGGTTGAAGACCAAAGCAACAGCTGGACGAGGTCCTCGGCCAAGTCCAAATAAGAAACAGGTCGCATTCCATGTGCCTTCTAATGATGAAGCTTCTGATGATGAACTTGCAGAAATCATCAGAGACAGACAGGTGAAGGCCGCTAGAGCCAAAGGCACATCTGTGCCACTGTTGTTGGATCCGAGGAAAATCCTCGATTATATTGATCTCTGGCACAAGGATCCAAACACCCCAATGCCTGATTTTCATCTGACCCCTGGACAAAGTCATATGTTGACCCATTTCATCACTGAAGAGAAATGGAAGTTTGAAAAGGCAAGAGAGATTAAGAAATCTCAATACAGAAAGGAGAAGCTGCTGAAGAAAAACGTTGTCAGAATGACACCTGAGGTACTTCTCCAGGCTCAGTCTGAAATTCAAGCCCTCAGCAAGGACTTTGATGCCTACTATGCTGATTGGCAAGGAGCCAAAGTCAGATTCGTCAATCTGACGAAGAAATTCACCAATGTTGCTGCCCCAATGCAACATGAAATTCCTCAGGCTGAAGCCTCAGCTCAGCCGACTGAAGAACATGCCAGCACCGCTGATGAAGTTCAGGCT
>NW_025242253.1:0-3150 GCF_018294505.1 Triticum aestivum
GTTGGGAGGTTGTAAATCCTAGCTGCGGGGATCTGCACCGACGATCTACACCGACTCTTCTTCCGCTGCGCTTCGAGTCGGTACGGATCAGATCAAACCTTGTATGCAGTCTCCATAGTGGTCCTGGGCGTGCTTGCTATACCGAAAATTTTCGTTTTCTGTCGCGTTCCCCTACAAATTGGTTAGCGGGCTTATACTTTGTTTGGATATGATTTGGCTTATGCATCTTTGAGATCTATAAGAGGCCAAATCATAGCTGATTTTATTACTAAACATCGGATTAATGTCATGCATAATATTAATATTAGCCTTGTCTCTCTAGTACTATGGAGATTATGTTTTGATGGTTCAATTCATAGAAATGGCCAAAGTGTTGGTGTTGTTTATATATCTCTTTATGGTACTATTTTTGAAGCCTCATGCCGCTTAGAATATTTTTATGCACGATTAATCAAGGCCGAATATGCATTGTTATTCGGATTGACTCTTTTACTTGCTATAGGTGCTATTCATATTGAGGCTTTCGGTGATCCGTTATGAGTAGTGCAACAAATATCCAAGGGTTATCAATGTTTTGATGAATCACTTATAGTTTATCTTGGGGTATGTCTAGATGCAAGATTTACCTTGGGTTGCATTAAAATTGTTCATATATTTAGACATGACAATTGGAGAGAGTTGGCATAGCAAGCATCCGGCTACCATGTCCGGCATGGTGTATTGCACATCTATCAATAGCCGATGCTTATTTTTGCCAACATAGATAAGGCCGAATTGCAGCTCACCACCTCGGCCACTAATGAAACTTTTATGCAGGCAAAGCAAGGATTGGAGGAAGTTCATTCTTGATTATCTGCAAAATCCTACCGAAAGGGTGAATAATATGATTCGGAGGATGGCTTTGAGATACATATCTATGGAACCTTATCATCGGATTGTTATATAAGTTGAGAAGTTTTCACCCAGGTTGCATCAAGAGGTTCAAATAAGCAACGACCGATATATGACTATCGTCCTAAGCAAAGACATGGCCGATAAATAACTATCGCCCTTAGCATAAACATGGCCGATACATAATTATTGCCCTCAGAAATATAAATGGCCGATGGAGTGTTGACATAGTCCTTAGAACAAATACATTGCAAATTATTTTTTGGCACGCAAGTTTTGCCAGAAAATAGGGGGGCATGTGTTGACACCAGATTTTGACACGGTCAAGAACTTAATTAATATGGCCTCAAATGGAGAAGTGATCTACATAACAAAGTTTCGTATTGTCGATATGAACATCTTTGAAGTTTGGGCCATCGCCATCCGATCTCATCTCGAAAGCCGAAGTTGTGTTCGAAATACTGAGATTTTGTATTCAGAACACTATTCGGCTCATTACGCCCCCAAGACCGCCTCGTATGGAAAAGTTATCTACATGGATTGTCTTCGACTCGTCGAAACGATCGATTTTGGTATAAAAGTCGTTCCAATCCGAATTCGTATGCAAAAGTTAGAGCCATCGGAATGCAGCTCTATCAAGAGGCAGAAAATGGCGCGCCCCACAAGACGCCATGTCTGATTGGTAGCGAGAGTATAGCCTGTTTTGCGCGAGGTAGCGCGAATAATAGCCTGTTTTGCACGAGCGATTTGACCCTCAAGATTACCTCTGATAAAAAAACGTTCAACATGGCAGTTGTTATTCTCGTCGAAACGATCAAGATTGCTTTTGGACTCATTTCCATCTGAGGTCGTTTACCATCACAAAAAAGACTCGCAAGGTGCAGCCAGTTTAAACCGAACAGTTTTGGAAAGTTCGGATAAAACCAATCCGAATTTGACTAGGGTTTTGGACGTGAATCCAAGCATTTTCCTTGCACGGGAAGTCCAGCCGCCTCTTATATACCTAAGGGGTGACGACCGATTGAACAACACACAATCGACAAAATCATCTACCACTTTTTATTTTTTATCTTTTCTCCTTAACCCTAGTTCTTCTTCTTCCTCGTTCTTCGTCTGTTCTTCTTGTTGCAGGGCAGCGAACCTCGAGGCCCTAGGGGCGATCAGGTCGACCTAGAGCAGCCCATAGCCGCCGCGCGCCCTGACGGGGTCCCTCCCGGGCGTGTGGGATTTCGGGTTCTCAAAAGCGCCTGCCGGATTGTCTTGCGTACCGCGCTTCCGGTGGGTCTCCTTCGACGTGAGCTGCGGTGCATCACCCCCGGCGTCGAGGGTACACGGTGACGTGTTCATGTGCGAACACATCCATTGGAAGGCAAGGACAAGGCAAAGCAAAGCTAGCATTGGAGTTTTGTGCAAGGGAGCCAAGCCACCACGTGAAGGCTAAAGATTATAATTCTTTAGACTTTGCTAGTAGTACGCGGAGGTTTTGTCCGGTTGCTTGAGGCATCGCGTGAAAAGCTTGGATAATTTTTCGCAGGTCAGCCATACAAAGGACCATGGCATTAACGGGTATCAAGTTTGAGGTAGAGAAGTTCACGGAACTGAAAACCTTGGGTTATCGTAGACAAGGGTGCAAAATTTGTTGGCACAACAGGGATGCTTGAAGGCGTTGCGGCAAGTCATGTCAGCGGTGATGGAATTATCATGTGATGGATGGACATTAATGGGATGATTTGGGAGCCTGAGTCAAACTTGTCAGTCTGACGGATCGATGCAAGTCGGTTGGTACAGAAAACGGTGGTGAGATCGGCGATGACATAGGAGCGCGATGCTGATGGTGACCGACTTCTGGGGCGTGGAACCACGTGACACATGCCCGAGGGCTTGTGTGGCTTCGACAAGACTATGGTGCGTTATTGATTCAAGATGGTGTATACATGGAGCTTGAAGTCGATGAGGCGCGGGGGTGGACTGATCATCTACCATGGAGTCTTGTTGAAGGTGGAGCTGTATTGAGGGGCTATGGTGTAAGGATCCAGAGAATCGAAGCCTATTTCAGCTGGAGAAAAAGCGAGTGACACGCAGTTTGGACTGGAGCCCAGTGGTCTGATGGAAGCGTGAAACTCATCATCGGTCGGTGATGATCGATGGTACTCTGAAGTGGGGGTTGAGTGGTGTGGGTTTGCGACCCTTGAGACTCGACCGGGACAGCGGAGGTTCGACGCGGTAATAGCGGAGAGGCGTGCGGTATGCATGGGGCAT
>NW_025242254.1:0-3150 GCF_018294505.1 Triticum aestivum
TTGTACTAGTTTATGGAACAAATAACACTACCATAGTGTTTTTGTGTTTGTAATCTTTTTTTCCTTTAATATTTTTCAGAAGCATGTATAATAATGAAGTACCTTTTAGGGTATTGAGATCACAGAAGGCACTGATTATATGGGTGAAATATTGGGCTTTGCTTGAGGTACTACAAAACATTCTAGTAATTTGTTGGTTCTATTATTGCAAAATATATTTTGCTCTCCATTATTAGTGTTGATTTTAAGGTTTACTTGAATTTCCTGGAATGTCTATTGATCTTTGTTGCGAGATTTTGGTTCTTTTGCTAATGGATCTTGGTTACGACACAAAGCCAATGGACGAGGAAGAACACTTGGACAACCCAAAGACTTTGATGCATTTTTCAATTCATGTAAGGGCGTTTTAGTAAGATATGTGCTACTTAATATCTGGTCATTCGAAGTTTTTGCAAAAATAGATAAAACTCGGATGACTTTTTTGTGTTGTGGAACACCGACGACTCTAAGTTGTATGTTTTATGGATATTGTGTCTAAAGATGATATACATTTTTTTCTTTATAAAAAAGTGGGTATACTACTATGTATGAAAAAAAGACAGGCCCATTACCGGCAACTCACACAAGTAGCATCTAAAAAACTGACAGAGGGAGTCTGGAAGAAAACATCTAGACCAGACCTTCAAATTAATCCTGTGTCGGAATGAACCAGAGCGTAAGGTGGTAGTATGGAACAAGTCTTAAGATTCCGCAGCTTCCACAGTTTTCTGATCGCCGGTGAGAGTGTGTCGTAAAGGTCCATGTTTTGCAATTGTCTATGAGCAAGCAGATGCAGGGAGAAAAACCATGTGACGCCAGCGGACTTGAGCAATCTCATGTGTCTACCACATAACATGATGAGCCTCATAGTGGCGATTAAGATTTTTGGATGGATTTTTTCAAACATGTCATTAAGCACGTGCTTGCATTGTCTTGTAAGTTCATACATACTAGTTTCTGGAACAAATCATACTACCATATTGTTATTTTTATTGTAATCTCTTTTTCCGTTAATATTGTCCTCTAATTGCGTGCCATGTGGTAATAGTTATCCATAGTACTATGTTAGGACTGTTTCCTATAGTAATATGATTTTATGAAGTCTTAGCAACTTGTAGACAAAGTTTTGATCTAAATTAGTGTCATGTGGTAATTGTTTGCCATAGTACTATGTTAGGACTGTTTGCTATAGTGGTAGGTTTGGCATTTCATAGCAACTTGTACTAAAAGTTTTCATCTAGTATAGTTATACGTGTTACGAGCTTTCCATTGTATTTTGTTGGGATATTTTGTTATAGTAGTAAGTTAGCATAGTTTACTATAATAGAATTCATTCCACACCATGTGTATGCATGTCACTTTAAATTGGCTATTAAGTGAGCAATTCCGGCATGTATGACATACTGATGTTTAATCTTCATTTGACCATCCATTCATATTGTTTTGATCCTTCCCTTATGTTGGGAGTATGGGCAACTATTTCGCAAGGAAGCTTATTGGATTCTGAATGACAACTACCTTGGGTTTTTTCATTTTTAGTTGTGACAATTTGGCGTATACTTCCCATTTTCAGTTTTCTCTTTGATATATGATTTGCACATCCTAGTATGAACAATGGCGGGTAGGATTATCATGAAATATGAAGTTTTATGTTTTGACCACAGAGGTAGTTGTTGTGTTTTCCCTACTTTTTTCCCTTAGTTTTCAGGGTTTGAGTCATCATAAGGTTTTGGTTCTGTTGATTCGCACGATTGCCCAGATAAAGCAATTACATGGCGTTTGGATTTCATACAATAAAGAGACAACCCTAAGGCTCCTGCCGGTTTTCGATATTACAAAACATGAGCATCTCATACATCACCATATATCACATCACGTCTTGACCATATCACATCACAACATGCCCTACAAAAACAAGTTAAACGCCCTCTATTTTTTTGTTGCATGTTTTACGTGGCTGCTGCGGGCTTCTAGCAAGAACCATTCTTAACTACGCAAAAACCACAATGGTGATTCATCAAGTTTGTTGTTTTAACCTTCTTCAAGGACCGGCCGTAGTCAAATTCAATTCAACTAAAGTAGGAGAAATAGACACCCGCCAGCCACCTTTATGCAAAACTAGTTGTATGTCTGTCGGTGGAACCGGTCTCATGTGCATGGACATGTAAGGTTGCTCCGTGCTGCTTCATCCCACAATATTGCCGAATCAAAATAATACGTTGGTGGTAAGCAGTATGACTATCACCCCCACAACTCTTTGTGTTCTACTCGTGCATATCATCTACGCATAGACCTGGCTCAGATGCCACTGTTGGGAAACATTGCATGGAAAACAAAAAAATTCTACGCACATGCAATATCTATCCATCGAGATGCATAGCAACGAGAGGGGTGAGTGCTTCTGTGTACCCTCGTAGACCATAAGAAGAAGCGTTTATTAATGCGCTTGATGTAGTCGAACTTCTTCGCGCTCCAGCCGATCGAGTACCGAACGTACGGCACCTCCGTGTTCAGCACACGTTCAGCTCGGTAACGTCTTCCGCCTTCTTGATCCAGCAAGACGGAGAGGTAGTGGATGAGTTCCGGCATCACGACGGCATGGTAACGGTGATGGTGAAGTTATCTCCACAGGGCTTCGCCTATGCACTACGAAAATATGACCACGGGTGTAAACGGTGGAGGGGGCACCACACACGGCTAAGTAATTGTTGTGGTTGTGCTAGGCGCCCCCTCCCTTATATTTATAGGTGGGGAAGGAGGGAGCAGCCAGGAGGCGCACCCAAGTAGGCCGAATCCTACTTGGAGTCCTTCCCAAGTGCCCCCCCCTTACCATATTTATCGGAGGGGGGAAGGAAAGGGAGCAGAGGGTAGGAAGGGGGAAGCCAAATCCCCCTGTTTACTTTCCCCACTTGGGCGGCTGCAATAGGGGGTGCGCTAGCCACTTGTGGGCTGGTTTTCTCCCCTCTAATTGCCCAATAGGCCCATTATCCTCCCTTGGGTGTCCGGTACCCCCTCTGGTATTCTGATGACTGCCCGGTACACTCCGAAACACTTCCAGTGTCTGAATACCATCATCCTATATATCAATCTTTACCTCTCGACCATTTTGAG
>NW_025242255.1:0-3150 GCF_018294505.1 Triticum aestivum
TTGTACTAGTTTATGGAACAAATAACACTACCATAGTGTTTTTGTGTTTGTAATCTTTTTTTCCTTTAATATTTTTCAGAAGCATGTATAATAATGAAGTACCTTTTAGGGTATTGAGATCACAGAAGGCACTGATTATATGGGTGAAATATTGGGCTTTGCTTGAGGTACTACAAAACATTCTAGTAATTTGTTGGTTCTATTATTGCAAAATATATTTTGCTCTCCATTATTAGTGTTGATTTTAAGGTTTACTTGAATTTCCTGGAATGTCTATTGATCTTTGTTGCGAGATTTTGGTTCTTTTGCTAATGGATCTTGGTTACGACACAAAGCCAATGGACGAGGAAGAACACTTGGACAACCCAAAGACTTTGATGCATTTTTCAATTCATGTAAGGGCGTTTTAGTAAGATATGTGCTACTTAATATCTGGTCATTCGAAGTTTTTGCAAAAATAGATAAAACTCGGATGACTTTTTTGTGTTGTGGAACACCGACGACTCTAAGTTGTATGTTTTATGGATATTGTGTCTAAAGATGATATACATTTTTTTCTTTATAAAAAAGTGGGTATACTACTATGTATGAAAAAAAGACAGGCCCATTACCGGCAACTCACACAAGTAGCATCTAAAAAACTGACAGAGGGAGTCTGGAAGAAAACATCTAGACCAGACCTTCAAATTAATCCTGTGTCGGAATGAACCAGAGCGTAAGGTGGTAGTATGGAACAAGTCTTAAGATTCCGCAGCTTCCACAGTTTTCTGATCGCCGGTGAGAGTGTGTCGTAAAGGTCCATGTTTTGCAATTGTCTATGAGCAAGCAGATGCAGGGAGAAAAACCATGTGACGCCAGCGGACTTGAGCAATCTCATGTGTCTACCACATAACATGATGAGCCTCATAGTGGCGATTAAGATTTTTGGATGGATTTTTTCAAACATGTCATTAAGCACGTGCTTGCATTGTCTTGTAAGTTCATACATACTAGTTTCTGGAACAAATCATACTACCATATTGTTATTTTTATTGTAATCTCTTTTTCCGTTAATATTGTCCTCTAATTGCGTGCCATGTGGTAATAGTTATCCATAGTACTATGTTAGGACTGTTTCCTATAGTAATATGATTTTATGAAGTCTTAGCAACTTGTAGACAAAGTTTTGATCTAAATTAGTGTCATGTGGTAATTGTTTGCCATAGTACTATGTTAGGACTGTTTGCTATAGTGGTAGGTTTGGCATTTCATAGCAACTTGTACTAAAAGTTTTCATCTAGTATAGTTATACGTGTTACGAGCTTTCCATTGTATTTTGTTGGGATATTTTGTTATAGTAGTAAGTTAGCATAGTTTACTATAATAGAATTCATTCCACACCATGTGTATGCATGTCACTTTAAATTGGCTATTAAGTGAGCAATTCCGGCATGTATGACATACTGATGTTTAATCTTCATTTGACCATCCATTCATATTGTTTTGATCCTTCCCTTATGTTGGGAGTATGGGCAACTATTTCGCAAGGAAGCTTATTGGATTCTGAATGACAACTACCTTGGGTTTTTTCATTTTTAGTTGTGACAATTTGGCGTATACTTCCCATTTTCAGTTTTCTCTTTGATATATGATTTGCACATCCTAGTATGAACAATGGCGGGTAGGATTATCATGAAATATGAAGTTTTATGTTTTGACCACAGAGGTAGTTGTTGTGTTTTCCCTACTTTTTTCCCTTAGTTTTCAGGGTTTGAGTCATCATAAGGTTTTGGTTCTGTTGATTCGCACGATTGCCCAGATAAAGCAATTACATGGCGTTTGGATTTCATACAATAAAGAGACAACCCTAAGGCTCCTGCCGGTTTTCGATATTACAAAACATGAGCATCTCATACATCACCATATATCACATCACGTCTTGACCATATCACATCACAACATGCCCTACAAAAACAAGTTAAACGCCCTCTATTTTTTTGTTGCATGTTTTACGTGGCTGCTGCGGGCTTCTAGCAAGAACCATTCTTAACTACGCAAAAACCACAATGGTGATTCATCAAGTTTGTTGTTTTAACCTTCTTCAAGGACCGGCCGTAGTCAAATTCAATTCAACTAAAGTAGGAGAAATAGACACCCGCCAGCCACCTTTATTGAAAACTAGTTGTATGTCTGTCGGTGGAACCGGTCTCATGTGCATGGACATGTAAGGTTGCTCCGTGCTGCTTCATCCCACAATATTGCCGAATCAAAATAATACGTTGGTGGTAAGCAGTATGACTATCACCCCCACAACTCTTTGTGTTCTACTCGTGCATATCATCTACGCATAGACCTGGCTCAGATGCCACTGTTGGGAAACATTGCATGGAAAACAAAAAAATTCTACGCACATGCAATATCTATCCATCGAGATGCATAGCAACGAGAGGGGTGAGTGCTTCTGTGTACCCTCGTAGACCATAAGAAGAAGCGTTTATTAATGCGCTTGATGTAGTCGAACTTCTTCGCGCTCCAGCCGATCGAGTACCGAACGTACGGCACCTCCGTGTTCAGCACACGTTCAGCTCGGTAACGTCTTCCGCCTTCTTGATCCAGCAAGACGGAGAGGTAGTGGATGAGTTCCGGCATCACGACGGCATGGTAACGGTGATGGTGAAGTTATCTCCACAGGGCTTCGCCTATGCACTACGAAAATATGACCACGGGTGTAAACGGTGGAGGGGGCACCACACACGGCTAAGTAATTGTTGTGGTTGTGCTAGGCGCCCCCTCCCTTATATTTATAGGTGGGGAAGGAGGGAGCAGCCAGGAGGCGCACCCAAGTAGGCCGAATCCTACTTGGAGTCCTTCCCAAGTGCCCCCCCCTTACCATATTTATCGGAGGGGGGAAGGAAAGGGAGCAGAGGGTAGGAAGGGGGAAGCCAAATCCCCCTGTTTACTTTCCCCACTTGGGCGGCTGCAATAGGGGGTGCGCTAGCCACTTGTGGGCTGGTTTTCTCCCCTCTAATTGCCCAATAGGCCCATTATCCTCCCTTGGGTGTCCGGTACCCCCTCTGGTATTCTGATGACTGCCCGGTACACTCCGAAACACTTCCAGTGTCTGAATACCATCATCCTATATATCAATCTTTACCTCTCGACCATTTTGAG
>NW_025242256.1:0-3149 GCF_018294505.1 Triticum aestivum
GGGGGGGGGGTGGGAGGGCAGCCGCACCCTGACACCCGGCGCCTCCCTTCCCCCTTGCTACACCTCTCCCTTCCGCAGACGCTTGGCGAAGCCCTACCGGATCCCTGCTGCATCCACCACCACGCCGTCATGCTGCTGGATCTTCATCAACCTCTCCTTCCCCCTTGCTGGATCAAGAAGGAGGAGACGTCACGCTGACCGTACGTGTGTTGAACACGGAGGTGCCGTCCGTTCGGCGCTAGGATCTCCGGTGATTTGGATCACGACGAGTACGACTCCCTCAACCCCGTTCTCTTGAACGCTTCTGCTCGCGATCTACAAGGGTATGTAGATGCACTCCTCTCTCTCATTGCTAGATGAACTCATAGATTGATCTTGGTGAATGTAGAATTTTTTTTATTTTATGCAACGTTCCCCAACAGTGGCATCATGAGCTAGGTCTATGCGTAGTTCTCTATTGCACGAGTAGAACACAAATCTGTTGTGGGCATAGATGTTGTCAACTTTCTTGCCACTACTAGTCTTATTTTGCTTCAGCGGTATTGTGGGATGAAGCGGCCCGGACCGACCTCACACGTACGCTTACGTGAGACAGGTTCCACCGACTGACATGCACTAGTTGCATAAGGTGGCAAGTGGGTGTTTGTCTCTCCCACTTTAGTTGGAGCGGATTCGATGAAAAGGGTCCTTATGAAGGGTAAATAGAAGTTGACAAATCACGTTGTGGTTATTCGTAGGTAAGAAAACGTTCTTGCTAGAACCCTATTGCAGCCATGTAAAAGATGCAACAACAATTAGAGGACGTCTAACTTGTTTTTGCAGCAATTGCTTTGTGATGTGATATGGCCAAAAGTTGTGATGAATGATGAATGATATATTGTGATGTATGAGATCATGTTCTTGTAATAGAAATCACGACTTGCATGTCGATGAGTATGACAACCGGCAGGAGCCATAGGAGTTGTCTTAATTATTGTATGACCTGCGTGTCAATGATTTAACGCCATGTAATTACTTTACTTTATTGCTAAACCGTTAGCCATAGTAGTAGAAGTAATAGTTGACGAGCAACTTCATGGAGACACGATGATGGAGATCATGATGATGGAGATCATGGTGTCATGCCGGTGGCGAAGATGATCATGGAGCCCCGAAGATGGAGATCAAAGGAGCTATATGATATTGGCCATATCATGTCACTACTATTTAATTGCATGTGATGTTTATTATATTTTTGCATCTTGTTTACTTAGAACCATGGTAGTAAATAAGATGATCCCTCATAATAATTTCAAGAAAGTGTTCCCCCTAACTGTGCGCCGTTGCTAAAGTTCATCGTTTCGAAGCACCACGTGATGATCGGGTGTGATAGATTCCTACGTTCACATACAACGGGTGTAAGACAGTTTTACACATGCAAAAACACTTAGGTTAACTTGACGAGCCTAGCATGTACAGACATGGCCTCGGAACACAGAGACCGAAAGGTCGAACATGAGTCGTATGGAAGATACGATCAACATGGAGATGTTCACCGATGATGACTAGTCCGTCTCACGTGATGATCGGACACGGCCTAGTCGACTCGGATCATGTAACACTTAGATGACTAGAGGGATGTCAAATCTAAGTGGGAGTTCATTAAATAATTTGATTAGATGAACTTAATTATCATGAACTTAGTCTAAAATCTTTGCAAAATGTCTTGTAGATCAAATGGCCAACGCTCATGTCAACATGAACTTCAACGCGTTCCTAGAGAAAACCAAGCTGAAAGATGATGGCAGCAACTATACGGACTGGGTCTGGAACCTGAGGATCATCCTCATAGCTGCCAAGAAAGCATATGTCCTAGAAGGACCGCTAGGTGAAGCACCCATCCCAGAGAACCAAGACGTTATGAACGCTTCACAGTCACGTGCTGATGATTACTCCCTCGTTCAGTGCAGTATGCTTTACAACTTAGAACCGGGGCTCCAAAAGCGTTTTGAGCAACACGGAGCATATGAGATGTTCGAGGAGCTGAAAATGGTTTTCCAAGCTCATGCCCGGGTCGAGAGATATGAAGTCTCCGACAAGTTCTATAGTTGTAAGATGGAGGAAAATAGTTCTGTCAGTGAGCACATACTCAAAATGTCTGGGTTGCACAACCGCCTGTCCCAGCTGGACATTAACCTCCCGGACGAGGCGGTCATTGACAGAATCCTTCAGTCGCTCCCACCGAGCTACAAGAGCTTTGTGATCAACTACAATATGCAGGGGATGGTGAAAACTATTCCTGAAGTATTTTTAATGCTGAAGTCGGCAGAGGTAGAAATCAAGAAAGAACATCAAGTGTTGATGGTCAATAAAACCACTAAGTTCAAGAAGGGCAAGGGTAAGAAGAACTTCAAGAAGGAAGGCAAAGATGTTGCCGCGCCCGGTAAGCCAGTTGTTGGGAAGAAGTCAAAGAATGGACCCAAGCCTGAGACTGAGTGCTTTTATTGTAAAGGGAAGGGTCACTGGAAGCGGAACTGCCCCAAATACTTAGCGGACAAGAAGGCCGGCAACACTAAAGGTATATGTGATATACATGTAATTGATGTGTACCTTACCAGTACTCGTAGTAACTCCTGGGTATTTGATACCGGTGCCATTGCTCATATTTGTAACTCACAGCAGGAGCTGCGGAATAAGCGGAGACTGGCGAAGGACGAGGTGATGATGCACGTCGGGAATGGTTCCAAGGTCGATGTGATCGCCGTCGGCACGCTACCTCTACATTTACCCAAGGGATTAGTTTTAAACCTCAATAATTGTTATTTAGTGCCAAGTTTGAGCATGAACATTGTATCTGGATCTCGTTTAATACAAGGTGGATACTCATTTAAATCCGAGAATAATGGTTGTTCTATTTATATGAGAGATATGTTTTATGGTCATGCCCCGATGGTCAATGGTTTATTCTTAATGAATCTCGAACGTAATATTACACATGTTCATAGTGTGAATACCAAAAGATGTAAAGTTGATAACGATAGTCCCACATACTTGTGGCACTGCCGCCTTGGTCACATTGGTATCAAGCGCATGAAGAAGCTCCATGCTGATGGACTTTTAGAGTCTCTCGATTATGAATCATTTGACACATGCGAACCATGCCTCATGGG
>NW_025242257.1:0-3149 GCF_018294505.1 Triticum aestivum
GAGACTAAGTGCTTCTGTGATAAGGGGAAAAGTCACTAAGAGCGGAATTACCCTAGATACTTGGTAGATGAGAAGGCTAGCAAGGTCGATAGAAGTATATTGGATATACATTATGTTAATGTGTACTTTACTAGTACTCCTAGTAGCACCAGGGCATTAGATACTGGTTCGGTTGCTAAGTGTTACTAACTCGAAATAAAAGCTACGGAATAAATGGAGACTAGCTAAAGGTGAGCTGACGATATGCATTGGAAGTGTTTCAAAGGTTGATGTGATCAAGCATCGCATGCTCCCTCTACCATCGAGATTGGTGTTAGACCTAAATAATTGTTATTTGGTGTTTGTGTTGAGCATAGACATGATTGGATTATGTCTATCGCAATACGGTTATTCATTTAAGGAGAACAATGGTTACTCTGTTTATTTGAATAATACCTTCAATGGTCTTGCACCTGAAACGAATGGTTTATTGAATCTCGATCGTAGTGATACACATTTTCATGCCAAAAGATATAAGATAGTAATGATAGTACCACTTATTTGTGGCACTGCCATGTAAGTCATATTGGTATAAAACGCATGAAGAAGCTCCATGTTGATAGATCTTTGGACTCACTCGTTTTTGAAAAGTTTGAGACATGCGAACCATGTCTATTGGTGTATATGCATGAAGAAACTCCATGCAAATGGACCGTTTGGACTCACTTGATTTTGAATCACTTGAGACATGCAAATCATACCACATGGGCAAGATGACTGAAAGCCTCGTTTTCAGTGAAATGGAACAAGAAAGCAACTTGTTGGAAGTAATACATTTTGATGTGTGCAGTCCAATGAATGCTGAGGCACGCAGTGGATATCGTTATGTTCTTACTTCACAGATGATTTGAGTAGATACTGAGTATATTTACTTGATGAAACACAAGTCTGAATTATTGAATGGTTCAAGTAATTTCAGAGTGAAGTTAAAGATCATCGTGACAAGAGGATAAAATGTCTATGATATGATCATAGAGATGAGTATCTGAGTTACGAGCTTTGGCACGCTATTAAGACATAGTGAAAATCGTTTCACAATTAATACCGCCTGAAACACCATAGTGTGATGGTGTGTCCGAACATCATAGTTGCACCCTATTAGATATGGTGCGTACCATGATGTCTCTTATCGAATTACCACTATCGTTCATGGGTTCGGCATTAGAGACAACCGCACTCACTTTAATAGGGCACCACGTAATTCCGTTGAGACGACCCTGTTTGAACTATGGTTTGGAGAAACCTAAGTTGTCGTTTCTTAAAAGTTTGGGGTTGCGACGCTTATGTGAAAAAGTTTCAGGTTGATAAGCTCGAACCCAAAGCGGATAAAATGCATCTTCATAGGACACCCAAAACAGTTGGGTATACCTCCTAATTCAGATCCAAAAGCAATAGGGATTGTTTCTTGAATTAGGTCCTTTCTCGAGGAAAAGTATGTCTCGAAAAGTTGAGTGGGAGGATGGTGGAGACTTGATATGGTTATTGAACCGTCACTACAACTAGTGTGTAGCAGGGCACAGGAAGTTGTTCCTGTGGCACCTACACCAATTGAAGTAGAAGCTTATGATAGTGATCATGAAACTTCGGATCAAGTCACTACAATACCTCGTAGGGTGACAAGGATGCGTACTGCTTCAGAGTGGTACAGTAATCCTGTCTTGAAGGTCATGTTGCTAGACAACAATGAACCTACGAGCTATGGAGAAGCGATGGTGGGCCCATATTTCGACAAATTGTTAGAGGCCATGAAATCCGAGATAGGATCCATGTATCAGAATAAAGCATGGACTCTGGTGGACTTGCCCGATGATCGGCAAGCTATTGAGATAAATGGATTTTTAAGAAGACGGACGTGGACGGTAATGTCACCGTCTATGAAGCTCAACTTGTGGCAAAGAGTTTTTCACAAGTTGACTACGATGAGATTTTCTCATCCGTAGCGATGCTTAAGTCCGTCGAAATCATGTTAGCATTAGCTGCATTTATGAAATCTAGCAGATGGATGTCAAAACGAGTTTCCTTACCAGTTTCCGTAAGGAAAGGTTGTATGAGATACAACCAGAAAGGTTTTGTCGATCCTAAGGATGCTGAAAGGTATGCTAGCTCCAGTGATCTTTGCATGAACTGGAGTAAGCATCTCGGAGTTGGAATATACTCTTTGATAAGATGATCAAAGATTTTGGGTTTATACAAAGTTTATGAGAAACTTGTATTTCCAAAGAAGTGAGTGGGAGCACTATAGAATTTTTAATGAGTATATGTTGTTGACATATTGTTGATCAGAAATGATGTAGAATTTCTGGAAAGCATATAGGGTTATTTGAAAAGTGTTTTTCAAGTGAAAACCTGTATTAAGCTACTTGAACATTGAGCATCAAGATCTATAGGGATAGATCAAGACCGCTTAATGGTACTTTCAAATGAGCATATACCTTGACATGATCTTGAAGCTGTTCAAGATGGATCAGTCAAAGAAGGAGTTCTTGCATGAGATGTAAGGTATGAAGTTAAGACTTAAAGCTCGACCATGGAAGAAAAGAGAGAAAGGACGAAGGTCGTCCCCTATGCCTTAGACGTAGGCTCTACAGTATGCTATGCTGTGTATCGCACCGGAAGTGTGCCTTGCCATGAGTGAGTCAAGGGGTACAAGAATGATCCAGGAATGGATCATTGGACAGCGGTCAAAATTGTCCTTGGAGTAAATAAGGACATGTTTCTCGATTATGGAGGTCATAAAGAGTTCGGCGTAAAGGGTTACGTCGGTGCAAGCTTTAACACCTATCCGAGTGACTCTGAGTAGCAAACCGGATACGTATAGTGGAGCAACCATTTGGAATAGATCCAAGTGGAGCGTGGAAGCAGTGTTTACAATATGACCTAGAAATTTGCAAAGCACACATGGATCTGAAAGGTTCAGACCCGTTGACTAAAACCTCTCTCACAAGCAAAACATGATCAAACCTCAGAACTCATTGAGTCTTAATCACATGATGATGTGAACTAGCTTATAGACACAAGTAAACTCTTTGGATGTTGGTCACATGGCGATGTGACCTATCAGTGTTAATCACATGGCGATGTGAACTAGATTATTGACTCTAGTGCAAGTG
>NW_025242258.1:0-3149 GCF_018294505.1 Triticum aestivum
GAGACTAAGTGCTTCTGTGATAAGGGGAAAAGTCACTAAGAGCGGAATTACCCTAGATACTTGGTAGATGAGAAGGCTAGCAAGGTCGATAGAAGTATATTGGATATACATTATGTTAATGTGTACTTTACTAGTACTCCTAGTAGCACCAGGGCATTAGATACTGGTTCGGTTGCTAAGTGTTACTAACTCGAAATAAAAGCTACGGAATAAATGGAGACTAGCTAAAGGTGAGCTGACGATATGCATTGGAAGTGTTTCAAAGGTTGATGTGATCAAGCATCGCATGCTCCCTCTACCATCGAGATTGGTGTTAGACCTAAATAATTGTTATTTGGTGTTTGTGTTGAGCATAGACATGATTGGATTATGTCTATCGCAATACGGTTATTCATTTAAGGAGAACAATGGTTACTCTGTTTATTTGAATAATACCTTCAATGGTCTTGCACCTGAAACGAATGGTTTATTGAATCTCGATCGTAGTGATACACATTTTCATGCCAAAAGATATAAGATAGTAATGATAGTACCACTTATTTGTGGCACTGCCATGTAAGTCATATTGGTATAAAACGCATGAAGAAGCTCCATGTTGATAGATCTTTGGACTCACTCGTTTTTGAAAAGTTTGAGACATGCGAACCATGTCTATTGGTGTATATGCATGAAGAAACTCCATGCAAATGGACCGTTTGGACTCACTTGATTTTGAATCACTTGAGACATGCAAATCATACCACATGGGCAAGATGACTGAAAGCCTCGTTTTCAGTGAAATGGAACAAGAAAGCAACTTGTTGGAAGTAATACATTTTGATGTGTGCAGTCCAATGAATGCTGAGGCACGCAGTGGATATCGTTATGTTCTTACTTCACAGATGATTTGAGTAGATACTGAGTATATTTACTTGATGAAACACAAGTCTGAATTATTGAATGGTTCAAGTAATTTCAGAGTGAAGTTAAAGATCATCGTGACAAGAGGATAAAATGTCTATGATATGATCATAGAGATGAGTATCTGAGTTACGAGCTTTGGCACGCTATTAAGACATAGTGAAAATCGTTTCACAATTAATACCGCCTGAAACACCATAGTGTGATGGTGTGTCCGAACATCATAGTTGCACCCTATTAGATATGGTGCGTACCATGATGTCTCTTATCGAATTACCACTATCGTTCATGGGTTCGGCATTAGAGACAACCGCACTCACTTTAATAGGGCACCACGTAATTCCGTTGAGACGACCCTGTTTGAACTATGGTTTGGAGAAACCTAAGTTGTCGTTTCTTAAAAGTTTGGGGTTGCGACGCTTATGTGAAAAAGTTTCAGGTTGATAAGCTCGAACCCAAAGCGGATAAAATGCATCTTCATAGGACACCCAAAACAGTTGGGTATACCTCCTAATTCAGATCCAAAAGCAATAGGGATTGTTTCTTGAATTAGGTCCTTTCTCGAGGAAAAGTATGTCTCGAAAAGTTGAGTGGGAGGATGGTGGAGACTTGATATGGTTATTGAACCGTCACTACAACTAGTGTGTAGCAGGGCACAGGAAGTTGTTCCTGTGGCACCTACACCAATTGAAGTAGAAGCTTATGATAGTGATCATGAAACTTCGGATCAAGTCACTACAATACCTCGTAGGGTGACAAGGATGCGTACTGCTTCAGAGTGGTACAGTAATCCTGTCTTGAAGGTCATGTTGCTAGACAACAATGAACCTACGAGCTATGGAGAAGCGATGGTGGGCCCATATTTCGACAAATTGTTAGAGGCCATGAAATCCGAGATAGGATCCATGTATCAGAATAAAGCATGGACTCTGGTGGACTTGCCCGATGATCGGCAAGCTATTGAGATAAATGGATTTTTAAGAAGACGGACGTGGACGGTAATGTCACCGTCTATGAAGCTCAACTTGTGGCAAAGAGTTTTTCACAAGTTGACTACGATGAGATTTTCTCATCCGTAGCGATGCTTAAGTCCGTCGAAATCATGTTAGCATTAGCTGCATTTATGAAATCTAGCAGATGGATGTCAAAACGAGTTTCCTTACCAGTTTCCGTAAGGAAAGGTTGTATGAGATACAACCAGAAAGGTTTTGTCGATCCTAAGGATGCTGAAAGGTATGCTAGCTCCAGTGATCTTTGCATGAACTGGAGTAAGCATCTCGGAGTTGGAATATACTCTTTGATAAGATGATCAAAGATTTTGGGTTTATACAAAGTTTATGAGAAACTTGTATTTCCAAAGAAGTGAGTGGGAGCACTATAGAATTTTTAATGAGTATATGTTGTTGACATATTGTTGATCAGAAATGATGTAAAATTTCTGAAAAGCATATAGGGTTATTTGAAAAGTGTTTTTCAAGTGAAAACCTGTATTAAGCTACTTGAACATTGAGCATCAAGATCTATAGGGATAGATCAAGACCGCTTAATGGTACTTTCAAATGAGCATATACCTTGACATGATCTTGAAGCTGTTCAAGATGGATCAGTCAAAGAAGGAGTTCTTGCATGAGATGTAAGGTATGAAGTTAAGACTTAAAGCTCGACCATGGAAGAAAAGAGAGAAAGGACGAAGGTCGTCCCCTATGCCTTAGACGTAGGCTCTACAGTATGCTATGCTGTGTATCGCACCGGAAGTGTGCCTTGCCATGAGTGAGTCAAGGGGTACAAGAATGATCCAGGAATGGATCATTGGACAGCGGTCAAAATTGTCCTTGGAGTAAATAAGGACATGTTTCTCGATTATGGAGGTCATAAAGAGTTCGGCGTAAAGGGTTACGTCGGTGCAAGCTTTAACACCTATCCGAGTGACTCTGAGTAGCAAACCGGATACGTATAGTGGAGCAACCATTTGGAATAGATCCAAGTGGAGCGTGGAAGCAGTGTTTACAATATGACCTAGAAATTTGCAAAGCACACATGGATCTGAAAGGTTCAGACCCGTTGACTAAAACCTCTCTCACAAGCAAAACATGATCAAACCTCAGAACTCATTGAGTCTTAATCACATGATGATGTGAACTAGCTTATAGACACAAGTAAACTCTTTGGATGTTGGTCACATGGCGATGTGACCTATCAGTGTTAATCACATGGCGATGTGAACTAGATTATTGACTCTAGTGCAAGTG
>NW_025242259.1:0-3149 GCF_018294505.1 Triticum aestivum
TAGTGTGATGATTCTGGCCGTCATTATCGAAAGCATCCCGTGATGCCATTTAGTTAGTAGGCATTCTATTTCTGGGTTCTGAACCCGAGATTCACCCCATTTATCTCATGTTGATGGTGTTGCTAGTTCCTTTAGGAAATTAGTAACTTTTGCATTAGTCCTCGAGGTCCATGGTATTTTCGTTCTTCCAAATACTATGAACCATTCAGGCAGAAGTTATTTGAACCAAAAGATCACAATCAGAGTACTCTTGAGGAGTTCTCCATTCATAAATCGTGACTCTGCCAGTCCTACCTCTCTGCATGGGTTATCCGGAAGAAACATATTGAACTTGGTTCGACATACTAATCTATGCATCCACAACTCAGAAAATTATATGTTCTTTGAGTTATCCCTCTTAGTTGTCTTCTAACCCTGGTCTATCATTTGATAGTCAAGAGTATGCGTGCATTCCTATTACTCTTGTGGTCCGTCAAGCCATTCTATTCCGGAATGACTAGGAGAAACAAACTCCAGTACCTCATCCATACCCAGGATTGGGTCTTAGCAGTTGTACTCCGCAGATCAAAATACTAATCCAGTTTTTGTTCTGTTCCACCCTGGAGTGTTACCATCTTTATATTAAGATTATCATGGGAATTGCACACCATCCTATGAATTCTCGGTGCAGTGATACTTCTCTCCATCATTATTCATTTCTCGGTTCCCGTGTTGTTATAACCGGAATGTCGACAAGTGAATCGTGATGTGTGAAATCAATACTCCTAGCAACCTTGTTGCCTGGTAGTTAAATGGACAATAACCTCATTCTTAACGTGTTGGTTCTTGAATCATCATTCTAAGATTGATCGTTCTACCTTGTCCATCTTCCTGGTGCACATTTTGATTGATGAGTTAGGATTTTGTCAAGTCCTCGCTCATTTGATCATATCGTCTTGCCCTGAAAAGCAAGATTGTTCTCGATCTTAGTAACATATCGGTGGTTCGTGATTTTCCGAATATCTTCTCGAAAGTATCACCAGGTTGTCACCTGACTGTTATGTTGAGCTCGTGATCAAATTGGTTTATCCTGTAAACCACCCTTTCTCCAAGAATCCGTGTTGGATACCCCTGAGCTAGTTGGTTAAGCTATGCATCAACTTGGAGAGTTGGAAGATAGAAGCTTGTCCGATATAGTTCATTATAAGGGATGTCTTGTATGTGTGTTGAAGAAAGTTGATATTTTCATCAACCGAACCTCGTGATCAGTTCATGGACCTATCATTTTTATCCAACCTTTGATTGGAGTATGGGCTTTCATCCAATCAGACCAAAACCAATGATATTCGTAATGTTGTCTTACTCGTGGTTGATCCCTCGAGCATACACCATTATATCTTTTGGGTCTGACCAATGCTATCACTTGTTCACTTAACTATGGAATTCCTTTTAAAAGGAAACCCAGATGAATTGTTGTTGAGCCCATTGACAACATCCTTATCTCCTCCATGATTTTGTTGAACATTAAGCTAGTGTTGGAAACTTTTGAAAGCATTTCTTCATGCTAGTTCATGAAGCATATGTTCGGATGTAAGAAGTGACTTCCTCCAGTTGATGTGCATTTGCTGCAAGTTGCCGCCATGGATTCGAGAAAGTCAATGTTGTTTCCTTTGGAATCATCCCAAATCAGTCATGCATACGTGCGAAGTATTCTGTGGTTCGGAGACTTGCAACCTCCATTCTATATGTGTCCCTAGCACACCAAGCCACTGATTGATTTGTTCAAGGTTAATAAGTTCTAAGTGCTAGTCCCGAAGGTACCAGACGGATTTGTACAAAACTTCGATATCCTCGCTGATGGTTCCCCCTCCTGAACTCGGTAGTGTTTTATTATAAGACTACTTTGTGGTCATGCTTGTCTGGGACAACGTGTTCACATGTTTATAGCAGAACCAGCTCATGTTTTGGAGCTTACTATCGTAGTTCATTCCCCGAGAATCTCGCAACATCATCTCGTCGATTTGTGTTGCAAACTTTCATTTTTCTTCCTAGACTCGATGAGTCTGGAATATCCTGACACCAACCAGATCTGAATCTCAGGCAGATATGATGGTTTGGAACATTTCCCAAGAACTATAATATCGGTCCCTCGGAAACCGGTAAAGTGGATGTCGTGGCCAACACACCCAGCCAGAAGACCTGTTATTATAATATCTTGATTGAGGAAGTTGGCCACCTCCCCATAAGGATTTCGTAGGATCTACTCCCTAGTTGTTCCTTATGGATTTTTGTGCTCCCGAAGTCCGACCTTTTTACTTGATGGTCTGGTTACCAAACCATTTCAATAAATGGATTACGCTAGCACATTAAGGAGAGCATTAGAAGCGGAGTGCTAAATGTCTCTCGGTCCATCATCCAGATTTTATTTCTTTGGCCCCGCCAAGGGTGAAATCTGAGAAAGTGTTATCTTCCTTTGCATCTGCATCATCCATCATCATTCATCAAGGTAGCAAGTTGTGTTGCCAGGATCCTTGACACGGATATTGGTAAAATCTTGATGATTATGGAAATGCTCAAGTTCTTGAGAACACGCGCAAGTGCTAGGTTTGATCGTCGGCATTAACTGTATAGTGCTCTTAGTTTCCTCGGCAATGCTATGACCTTTTCAAACAGTGAATTCACTCTCTATTGTTGGGTTCTTCCCCAGTTACCAGAATCATTCCCAGCATTTGCATTTTGTTCCCAGCTTGCACCGCCAATGTGCCATTCTACCATGGGTCTCTTCCATTTCCGATGGTAAGCAAATTCATCCATTATGTTGTCTTCAACAAGGTAATCCACATCATCCAAGTCCGAGTATGCCATTCTACCGACCCCCTCCAAACGATCGCTCGAGAATTGCCTTAGGCTGGTTTAAAGAGTTTCAATGATCTCTGAATCAAAGGTAATTCTTCTTGCCACTTAAGGGGATATATCTACGAGTCACCATCCCTAAGGTGCCTCGTTGTGGTATCATGGCAACTCAACTCCTCGCTACATTGACAATCGTTTACCACCTTTTTAAGTGTGGAATTGTAGTCTACCTGGTAAACCTCCGTCATTTGTTCCACTCCTTTCCGCTAGAGGTGTGCTTCATCTCTCAGATCAAGAGATGTTGCTATGTCTCATTC
>NW_025242260.1:0-3149 GCF_018294505.1 Triticum aestivum
AATATGTCATCAAAGTAAACTACCACAAATCGTCCAATGAAAGCACGTAAAACTTCGTTCATTAATCTCATGAAAGTACTAGGTGCATTAGTTAACCCAAAAGGCATGACTAACCACTCATATAATCCAAACTTAGTTTTAAATGTTGTTTTCCATTCATCTCCCAATTTCATACGAATTTGATGGTATCCACTACGCAAATCAACTTTGGAGAATATTGTAGAGCCACTCAATTCATCAAGCATATCATCGAGCCTAGGAATAGGATGACGATAACGAATAGTAATATTATTAATGCCTCTACAATCAACACACATACGTGATGTACCATCCTTTTTCAGCACTAGAATAATAGGAACAGCACAAGGACTAAGGGATTCGCGTATATAACCTTTGTCGAGAAGCTCTTGTACTTGACGCATAATCTCCTTCGTCTCCTCTGGATTGGTACGGTATGGTGCACGGTTTGGCAGTGAAGCACCAGGAATTAAGTCAATCTGATGCTCAATCCCTCGAATAGGCGGTAATCCCGGTGGCACGTCTTGCGGAAAGACGTCTGCGAACTCCTGTAAAATGTTAGTGACAGCAGGAGGCAAAGAGGAAGGCACGTCCTCGAATGAAAATAATGCCTCTTTGCACACAAAAGCATAGCAAACAGATTTGCTGAAATCTAGCTCATCAATATCAGATTTGGTGGCAAATAAACATGCACTTTTCAATTTAATTTCAGAAGCAACACTAGATGGTTTATTATTAGGATTCATTTGTTGCTCAAATTCTTTTGCCACAATCTGATTTTCACTCTTATTCTTCTCCTGTTTTGCTTTATTAGCTCTATTAATATCATCTTTCAAAATGGAATCAGGAGTCATAGGAAGCAAAGTAATATTTTTATCCTTATGAACAAGAGTATAGTGATTGTTTCTACCATGGTCTACAGACTTTTTATCAAATTGCCATGGTCTACCAAGTAATAAGGAACATGCTTGCATAGGTACCACATCACAATCAACATAATCAGCATATGTAGAGATACTAAAATGCACACGAACAGTACGTGTTACCTTAACCTTGCCACTGTTGTTGAACCATTGGATGTAGTAAGGATGTGGATGTGGTCTTGTGGTGAGAGAAAGCTTCTCCACCATCTCCATGCTAGCCAAGTTGTTGCAGCTCCCTCCGTCTATTATGACGCGCACAGAACGTTCCTTCACAACTCCCTTGGTATGGAACAAATTGTGCCTCTGATTTTGCTCAGCTTGTGTGACCTGCACACTCAAAACACGTTGAGCAACTAAACATTCATACTTGTCAGCGTCTTCAGGAGCCATGTATTGCGTCTCATGATCAGAATCATCTCCACCATGTTCTTCTCGTGTAATAAGAGCCAAAGTCTCCTCATCATAGTCACTAGCGGACTCATATCCACCATCTGCGGTAGCAATCATCACACGCGGAGATTTGCATTCTCTCGCATAATGACCTCCTCCCTTACAACGACGACAAATAATATCACTTGTGTGCCCTGTTGATGCCATGGAAGAAGAAGAACTCTATGCAGGCCCAGCAGGTGCGCTCTTGGCAGATAATGGTGGTTGTGACTGTTTTCTTGTATCACGACTGGAGCAGGCACCTGATTGAGGTGCTGGTGCAGTTGAAGTAGAAGATGCACGCGGTGTCCATGATGAAGGTCGGCCTGCAGAAAAGTTAGATCGCGCCAATGCTTGTCGATCCTGCACTTCACGTTCAGCTTTACAAGCAAGATGGAATAAACGAGTGATATTAGTATACTCCTTATAGTCTAGAATGGTCTGAATCTCTCTATTTAATCCACCCAGAAAACGTGCAAGCATAGCTTCATTCTCCTCAACAATACCACATCTAATCATGCCAGTTTGTAATTCCTGATAATATTCTTCTACAGAATTTTTCCCTTGTCTTAAACGCTGCAATTTTTGAAGCAATTCACGTTGATAATATGGTGGAACCCAACGCGTAAGCATAGCAGTTTTCAAAGCAGCCCAAGTAGTTGGAATAGGATATAATCTACAATGTTCAGACCACCATACACATGCAAAACTAGTGAAAGCACAAACAGCAGCAGCAACCCGTCTCTCCTCGGGATATTGTAAACATGTAAAACGTTGTTCAGTTTCTAACTCCCAAGTAAGATATATATCAGGAACATATCTACCCTCAAATGGTGGAATATTCAATTTCAGTTTAGGAATATGCACATCATCTCGTACCTAAGGTGGTGGTGCAGGCCTACCATTACGAATATATACCTGAGGTCGACCTGCTGGTGGTGCTGCTGGTGGGTGCACGTAGTTCTGATTTTGATCAACCTCATCCTCATAATCGCCCGCATACTCATCATCCTCCTGGGTACCAGCAGCAGCAGTAGCAGGAGCCAAAGAAGCATCAATAACAGGAACAGCAGCACCAGAAGTTTGGCCATCCTCAATAGGAACACGCTTCGCTCGTCCATACTGATTCGGAAGGATGCGTTGTTGGTGGTGTTGCAGAGGTGCGATAGGTGCAGCCGGCGGTGGTGGTGGTAAACGCGCGAGCAATTCATTAAACTTGCTATCAAGCTTTGTTTCGAATGTCTTCTCCATGCCATCTATCTTCTCCATGGCCTCGTCAAATCTATTTAGCACATCTTGCACCTGTCCACTCATCATTTGCTGAAATTTATCATGTAACTGTTTGTTCGTCAGGTTCTCCCAATCAATCTCATCAGCTTGTGATCCTACCATGGTTAGCAGCAAATAGAAACACACAAGAATATGATCCTACAGACTACTAAAAAGTGGTGGTGGTGTATCACAAACCCATCAAGCAAAACTCAAATTCTTACCAGTTCTTACCCAGCAGCAGGCGGTGATCGGCAACCGTTGTAGTCAAAACTCTCAAAGCTTGGATAGAGCGATTACCAGGGAGAGTCAAACGCACGACGTAGATGTATGTGGAGCTGGGAAGGCTTATAATATGGTAGCAAAAAGGGTCAGCAATAATCAATTCAGAGATGCAAAGTTGAATAAACGCTCAACGACGGTATTGTGCTGGTCCTAGGCTAGACCGTGCTAGAGACGTGAGCCTAGAACACTAACAAAATCACGGCGCTGCACGTAAACAAGGAAAAA
>NW_025242261.1:0-3149 GCF_018294505.1 Triticum aestivum
ATGGGAGAAGTGCTTAGCTTTGGGTTCAATCTTGCGGTGTCCTTTTCCAGTGACAGTAGGGGCAGCAAGGCACATATTGTATTGTTGCCATCGAGGATAACAAGATGGGGTTTTTATCATATTGCATGAATTTATCCCTCTACATCATGTCATCTTGCTTAAGGCGTTACTCTGTTTTTATGAACTTAATACTCTAGATGCATGCTGGATAGCGGTCGATGAGTGGAGTAATAGTAGTAGATGCAGGCAGGAGTCGGTCTACTTGTCTCGGACGTGATGCCTATATACATGATCATACCTAGATATTGTCATAAATATGCTCAATTCTGTCAATTGCTCAACAGTAATTTGTTCATCCACCGTAAAATACTTATGCTCTCGAGAGAAGCCACTAGTGAAACCTATGGCCCCCGGGTCTATCTTCATCATATTAATCTTCCAATACTTAGTTATTTCCTTTGCTTTTTACTTTGCTTTTATTTTACTTTGCATCTTTATCACAAAAATACCAAAAATATTATCCTATCATATCTATTAGATCTCACTCTCGTAAGTGGCCGTGTAGGGATTGACAACCCCTTATCGCGTTGGTTGCGAGGATTTATTTGTTTTGTGTAGGTGCGAGGGACTCGCGCGTAGCCTCCTACTGGATTGATACCTTGGTTCTCAAAACGTGAGGGAAATACTTACGTTACTTTGCTGCATCACCCTTTCCTCTTCAAGAGAAAACCAACGCAGTGCTCAAGAGGTAGTAAGAAGGATTTCTGGCGCCGTTTCCGGGAAGGTCTACGCAAAAGTCAACATACCAAGTACCCATCACAATCCCTTATCTCCTGCATTACATTATTTGCCATTTGCCTCTCGTTTTTCTCTCCCCCACTTCACCCTTGCCGTTTTATTCGCCCTCTCTTTTCTGTTCGCCTTCTTCTTTTTGCTCCTCGCTCTTTCTGTCGTTATGTCTGAAATTGGGGAAATTATTGCCGATATGGACAATAATAATATCATGGAAAATTCTGATGCTCCTGCTGAAGAACCCCCTACCTTGCATACAAAAAAAAATTGGAATTGGTACTGGTAATATTATTGGAAAAGGGGTTATTCAAGATTTCTTTACTTGTGCCGGTGCTTTGCCTCCTATGGGCGGTCTATTCTTCATAGAACTAGTAGTCTTGCGGACGCTATTGCCATGCTTATAGTTGAACTTGAAAGGCAATTTATGCACATGCACCCTTGCATACAAAGGATTTTTCTAGAATTTTCTAATATAGAGCACTCTTCTGTTAAGCGTGTCGCTACTATCTTTTTGGCTAATGAGTTCAGATTTATAATAAAAGAGGCCAAAGAAATCTTTGCGCATTATAGGGTGGACGCTGGCCGTCCTCCCATAGAAGCTATCCTCTTTGACCAAGAAGAAATAATGCGTTTTCAATCTCTAGACTATGTTGCTTTCAATGAAAACCTTAGAAAAAAGGTCCCTACCAATGTTCTAGTTGATAGAATTTCTAAACTTAATGATGATTTGGCTATTCGAAATAATGAGCTAGGATATTCTCTCGAGTATAGGCTCACAAAATTCTGTCAAAAGAATGCTTATAATGATGAATTGGTTGTGCAATACGAAGGGCCGAAGGAGGAACCTATACCTCCTAAAATTGATCTTGGGGACTTTTGTCCCATTAAATTTAGCCCTTTTGATTACTTTTGCTTGCCTCAAAGAAAACTTGCTGCCGAACATAGAGAGTATGAGATAAGTTTCACCGATCTATCCTATTACTATGGCACTACCTAGATCTATCCTTGCTTTTATGCCTAGCTAGGGGCGTTAAACGACAGCGCTTGTTGGGAGGCAACCCAATTTTATTTTTAGTTTTTTTGCTTTTAGCTTCTGTTTAGGAATAAATATTTGTTCTAGCCTCTGGTTAGATGTGTTTTTATGTTTTAATTAGTGTTTGTTCCAAGTTAAACCTATAGGATCTTCTTGGATGATAGTTATTTGATCTTGCTGTAATTTCCAGAAACTTTCTGTTCACGAAAATAATTGTTAAAAATCACCAGAACATGATAAAATACTGATTCCAATTGCTGCTGATCAATAAACAAATTGTCTAGGTCGTCCTATTTTGGCTGATTGTTTGGAGTTCCAAAAGTTTGCGTTAGTTACAGATTACTACAGACTGTTCTGTTTTTCGCGTGGTTTTTGCTTATTTTGATGAATCTATGGCTAGTAAAATAGTTTATAAACCATAGAGAAGTTGGAATACAGTAGGTTTAGCACCAATATAAATAAAAAATGAGTTCATTACAGTACCTTGAAGTGGTCTTTTGTTTTCTTTCGCTAACGGAGCTCACGAGATTTTCTGTTGAGTTTTGTGTTGTGAAGTTTTCAAGTTTTGGGTGAAAGATTAGATGGATTATGGAACAAGGAGTGGCAAGAGCCTAAGCTTGGGTATGCCCATGGCACCCCCAAGATAATATAAGGACACCAAAAAGCCAAAGCTTGGGGATGCCCCGGAAGGCATCCCCTCTTTCGTCTACTTCCATCGGTAACTTTACTTGGAGCTATATTTTTATTCACCACATGATATGTGTTTTGCTTGGAGCGTCTTGTATGATTTGAGTATTTGCTTTTTAGTTTACCACAATCATCCTTGCTGTACACACCTTTTGAGAGAGCCATACATGATTTGTAATTTGTTAGAATACTCTATGTGCTTCGCTTATATCTTCTGAGTTATATAGTTTTTGCTCTAGTGCTTCACTTATACTCCCTCCGTTCGAAATTATTTGTCTCGAAAATGGATGTATCTAGAACTAAAATACGTCTAGATACATCTATTTCCGCGACAAGTAATTCCGAACAGAGGGAGTATCTTTTAGAGCACGGTGGTGGATTTGTTTTATAGAAACTATTGATCTCTCATGCTTCACTTAGATTATTTTGAGAGTCTTAAATAGCATGGTAATTTGCTTAAATAATCCTAATATGCTTGGTATTCAAGATTAGTAAAAACTTTCTTATGAGTGTGTTGAATACTAAGAAAAGTTTGATGCTTGATAATTGTTTTGAGATATAAAGATGGTGATATTAGAGTCATGCTAGTTGAGTAGTTGTGAATTTGAGAGATACTTGTGTTAAAGTTTGTGATTCC
>NW_025242262.1:0-3149 GCF_018294505.1 Triticum aestivum
ACTCTTTTGAGGTGGCGCACACGAGTCCACATATTCACCATATCAATACACCACTATGGATCCGCTCCCGTCTCCCTACGAGAACGCCATCCATAGCACTCACGCTTATCTTGCGCATTTTAAAGTATCCACTTTCACTTGTCTATGAACTGATATAAGCAACCCAGAAGTCCTTTTCCGCGGACACGGCTATTCGAATAGATGATGTTAACCCTGCAGGGGTGTACTTCTTCATACATGTTTCCACCACTTAGCGTCTGCACACGACATGTGCTCGGCAGACTTCAAGCGAAAGCCGACGTGGGTGTAGACCACGACCTACCTAAACACTCAAGTCTCTAGTCCAGGTTCATCGCCTATTCGGGTTCCATCCATGAGGAGATCCGGCCGGAGTTTCGCTCACAGCCCCAAACGATGTGAACAGGGTTCCGTGACACCAAACGGGTGCCCGGTTTACCCGGCCACGTGCCTACCGCATCACAGCCCACCCCTACGGTCAGCGCTGTCCACGGCCTCCAGCATACTACAAACACCAGAAACTACTTGCAACTCCTGGACAGAGGACAAGGGTGAATAAGAAGTCGAGCGGGGTCATATTTCAGGGCCCAATGTATGGTAGTAACTAAATCATGGATCACAAACATAGAACTCAGTTCCTGAGGACGGCTACAATGAGACAACCCACCATGTACTCCTACATGGCCTCTCACCGCTACCTTTACCAAATCGTGTTCACCACTTAGCTCACACATAGTAGGACATGTTCACACACCTCTGATTCATCCCCGATGAATCAGGCCTGACTCAACTCTAAGCAGTAGCAGGCATGACAAACAAACATGAATGAGTAGGCACAACAGGGCTCAAACAACTCCTACTCATGCTAGTGGGTTTCATCTATTTACTGTGGCAATGACAGGTCATGCAAAGGATAAAGGGGTTCAGCTACCGCAGCAAGTAACAGATGAATCGGTGTTGTCCTAATGCAGTAAAAGAGAGCAGGAGCGAGAGAGTAGGATTGTATCGGAATGAACAAGGGGGTTTTTCTTGCCTGGCACTTCTGAAGATAACATTGAGTCTTCATCAGTGTCAACGATCGCATCATCGGTATCACGTCTATCGAGAGGGGACAAATACCGGCAAATACAGAAAAGACACAATCAATGCAATACACAATACGATGCATGCTATGACATGGCAATATGAATGTGTTTTGGGATAATGCACCTAAAACCAGATTAAATGAAGTTGGTTTGAATCCAAGATTCAAATTCAAACTCCATATGGGGTTATTTAAATGTCATTCACTTCATTTGTCCTAAACAGTAGTGATAAGTTGTTCTAACATGCATGAAAATGGTACAGATGGATTCCTTGAATTTTTCTGATAATTTTTCATATATAAATTATCTAATTTGGAGTTACGGTTGAATTTCTATGATTTTTAGAAGTTTTTACAAATTTCTGGAATTTCCTGAATATTTATAAAATGAACTAAATTCCAGAAAAGGAATATTGCGTCAGCATGGCGTAAGGCTGAGGTCAGCAGGTCAACTGGGTCGCCCAGAGTCAAACCTGACGTGTGGGGGCCACACGTCAGTGACACAGGTTAGACAGGGGGGGTTAGTTTAGTTTAATTAAAGATTAGGGGCACTAGGGCCCACATGTCAGTGTCAGGGGGTTAGCTTAGGTGGTGATTAGCTTAAACTAATCACCTGATGGCGGGGGCCCACCTGTCATAGACCCAGGGGAGGTCAAACCCCTGGTCAAACGACTCAATCCCGCCGGCGTTGAGTCGCCGGCGAGGCCAAGGCGGCGGAGGCCTTCGGGTTTCTTGCTCCGGCGACCAAATGGCCGGCAGAGGGCATCTATGGAATGCCCAGGCTCGCGCGCATCTAACAGGGCAAACGGGAGAAGCTAGGGCGGCCGTAATCCTCGCCGGCGTCGAGCTCAGCGGCTGCCGGACCTCGGGCGTTGGCGGGAACGGCGCTACGGTGCACAAGAGGGGAAACGGAAGGGCGCTACGGCCTCCTGGGGTTGCGGTGAGCACGACGGTGGGCTCGGGAGCGAGCTGCGGTGGCTGTGGCCACGGCCACGCCATGGCCGGCGGCGAGAAGCTCTCGGCCGCGGTGGATAACCTAGCTACGGCATGCGAACGACGAAACAGGGAGGGGGAAACGGACGGAGAGCTCACGTAGACCTTGTAGAGGTGGACGGCGAGCTTGAGGGAGGCCGGACGGGGGCGGATTTGACGGCGGCGATCCGCAGTGGCCGAGGAGGGGAACGGCGAAGCTGGCAGCATCCAGGGCTTCTGGAGGGCCGTGGATCGGTGGGGAGGAAGAGGGGGTCGAGGCGGAGCCTTTGAGCGCATCGGCGAGGCTAGGGGGTGGCGGTGGCCGCGAGGGAGCTCGTCGGTGGCGGCGGCTCCGTTCGGGCGAGTGAGGGAGAGAGGAAGCAAAGGAGGGGTGGAGAGTTCGGGAGAGTGAGGGAGTTCCAGGGGGGTGGCGTGGCACGCATGGAGGCGTCCGGGGTGTCGAGGTGGAGCGGCAAGCAGGAGGTGGCCGGGGCGTGCGTCGGCGTGCGTCGGCCACGCGCCTGTGCCTACTGGCGCGAGGAGGAAGGTGACAGGGGGGGGGGAAGTGGAGATGGGCTGGGCCGCACAGGAGCTGGGCCGGCTGGCTACCGGGTGAGTGCCAGATAAGTCCTTCTCTCTCTCTCTTTCATTTCTATTTAATTATGTTTTCTATTTTCTGTAGTTTGTTTTGATTTAGTTTTAGACACTAAACCATTTTATAAAATCCTGGAAATAGTTATGTGGCTAGGACTAAAATATACCAAACCACATAAAATGTTCCAGTAATTATTGGACATATATTATTTATATATCAAATATATATCCAATGCAAATAGCTATTTATTTAATTCAAAGGCCCAAAATAATTAACTCTGAGATACCAAAAATATTGTTTTGAGTTTTACCTCTTTGCAATATTTTCAGAGACTAAGAGGAACATTTTCTTGGACTTCTTTGAGGAGATTTTAATGTTGATCATTTTTAGAAGGTTTCTGAGGCTTTGAAAATTCCTCAATTCAAATTTCATTTGAATTAAAACATGATACTCACATGAGGTCTAGCCTAGTGCATAACA
>NW_025242263.1:0-3148 GCF_018294505.1 Triticum aestivum
TGGTGGGGGGAGGCGATATTGACTGCATGTCATGTCCTAAACCGAGTTCCCACAAAGAACAAAGAGATAACTCCATTCGAGGAATGGGAGAAGAAAAGGTTAAAACTCTCTTATCTACGAACATGGGGTTGTTTGGCGAAAGTCAATGTTCCAATTCCAAAGAAGCGGAAGCTTAGATCAAAGACTGTGGATTGTGTTTTCCTGGGATATGCTTTTCATAGCATTGGCTATAGATTCTTGGTTGTAAAATCTGAGGTACCTGACATACATGTCGGTACGATCATGGAGTCGAATGATGCGACTTTCTTTGAAGATATCTTTCCCATGAAGGATATGGCTACCTCATCTAATCAGGAGATGCCTAGTTCATCGAATCAGGAACCAGTTACAATTATCGAAGCTGCCATTTCGATGGAACACTTTGAAAGTCCTGTGGAGGAGAACAATGAAGTTCCTACTAGGAGCAAGAGACAGAGGACTGCAAAGTCCTTTGGTGATGATTTTCTTGTGTATCTCATAGATGACACTCCCAGTTCTATTTCAGAGGTCTATGCATCTGAAGATGCTGACTACTGGAAGGAAGCGGTTCGTATCGAGATGGAGTCCATCTTGCACCCTGGGAGATAACTGATCGTCCTTATGGGTGCAAACCTATAGGATGCAAATGGGTATTCAAGAAGAAGCTTAGGCCTGTTGGTACTATTGAAAAGTACAAGGCTCGGCTCGTGGCTAAGGGTTATAGCCAAAAGGAAGGTGAAGACTTCTTTGATACTTACTCACCTGTGGCTCGACTGACCACTATTCGAGTTCTACTTTCACTAGCTGCCTCGCATGGTCTTCTCGTTCATCAAATGGATGTTAAGACTATTTTTCTAAATGGAGAGTTGGACGAGGAAATTTATATGGAACAACCAGATGGGTTTGTACTAGATGGTCAGGAAGGGAAAGTGTGCAAGTTGCTGAAGTCTTTGTACGAACTTAAGCAAGAACCCAAACAGTGGCATGAGAAGTTTGAAAGAATTTTAACAGCTGCAGGCTTTGTTGTGAACGAAGCTGACAAATGTGTGTACTATCGCCATGGTGGGGGCGAGGGAGTTATCATGTGCTTGTATGTTGATGACATACTGATTTTCGGAACAAAACTGAATGTTATTAAGGAGGTCAAGGATTTCCTATCTCGTTGTTTTGAGATGAAGGATTTAGGAGTGGCTGATGTCATTCTGAACATCAAGTTGTTGAGAGACGATGATGGTGGGATTACATTGCTTCAATCTCACTATGTGGAAAAGATCTTGAGTCGCTTTGGCTATAGTGACTGCAAGCCCTCTCCAACACCATATGATGCGAGTGTGTTACTTCGAAAGAATCAAAGAATTGCTAGAGATCAATTGAAATATTCTCAGATTATTGGCTCGCTTATGTACTTAGCAAGTGCTACAAGACCTGACATCTCTTTTGTTGTTAGCAAACTGAGTCGGTTTGTCTCAAAACTAGGAGATGTGCATTGGAAAGCTCTAGAGAGAGTTTTGCGTTATTTGAAAGGCACTGCAAATTATGGAGTTCACTACACCGGGCATCCAAAGGTGCTTGAAGGGTATAGTGACTCAAACTGGATCTCAGATGCTGATGAGATAAAGGCCACGAGCGGTTATGTATTCACTCATGGAGGTGGCGCTTTTTCTTGGAAGTCTTGCAAGCAGACCATCTTAACGAGGTCAACAATGGAAGCAGAACTCACAGCACTAGATACAGCTACGGTTGAAGCAGATTGGCTTCGCCGGCTCTTGAATGACTTGCCGGTTGTTGAGAAACATGTACCGGGTGTCCTTATGAACTGCGACAATCAAACTGTGATCACGAAAGTGAGCAGCTCAAAGGATAACATGAAGTCATCAAGACACGTTCAGAGAAGGTTAAAGTCTGCCAGGAAAATGGAAAACTCCGGAGTTATTGCGTTGGATTATATCCAAACGTCTAAAAATCTGGCAGATCCTTTTACTAAGGGTCTATCACGTAATGTGATAGATAATGCATCAAGGGAGATGGGTATGAGACCCACAATATGAGTTGTTCACAGTGGTAACCTATTCTTTGTGATCGGAGATCCCGTGAATTAGATGTGGAAGACAAGTTGTTGGTCAACTGAGAGGAGAGTATCCTTACTATTCACAATACAACTCCATGAAGATGCAATACTCTCCTAATCTGCATGGAAGGTTGATGTATATCTTAATGTGTTCTAAGTGGCTTATTTAAGCAGAGATGTTATCCTGCAGAACATCTTTTGAAGAACACATCTGTATGAGTCTAATTGTCAAACGTCGCAATCTATGAGAGTAGGGTTCTCTCTAGTAAACTCATGAAAGGTCACGGAGTATGACACATAAGCTCCACCCGCGGGGAAGACCCACGGTAGCCACGTATCAGTCAAGGCTTTATGTGAAGCTAGATTCGCAGAAAACTTGCAGTTCAAGGCCCAGTCCACTGTTCAAGTTGCCTACTAGTGTAGCATAGAGTTATAGGTGGAAGTTCAACTTAACAGTCTCCACTGTAGTACCGGTATATAAAACAGTGTTTTGGAATCAAAGGCAAATTTCTGTGTGCCTCTGGGATCTGGTGGGGGATTGCTGGAATTTAGTCTATTTTGGGCAACCCAATAACTATTTCAGAAATTCCTAATAAATCCTAGAGGCCCACTTAGCCCATTTGTGCAAGGCAAGGGATACTACTAAAGTTTAGTCCCACATTGCTAGTTTAGTGGGAGTTGGACCTCCTTATAAGGGAGGTTCTTTCCCCACTTGTACGAGCATGAGAACAAGAGGGATATCCACGCGCGCTCCTCCTCCTCCGCCCGCCTCGCCACGCCTCGTCACGACGCGCCGCGCCATGGGTTGCGGGAATGAGCCGAGCCGATATCTAAATTTTTGCCACGCACTACGGGTATACGAAAGGTCACACGGAAGCTGAAAAGATTTTTGTGAAAGTGGAGTTCGAATGCGAACGGTGCAACCCTTCGGCTGCTGGCTGTTCGTTTCGCCTCCCGTCGCTGCTCTCTCGCCTCCTTCTCTTGCGCCTATAAAAGGGAGGTCGCTCCTCCCAGAGAGACGCACCAGAACTTCTCCATCCTCTCGCCATCGGTTCCATCTCT
>NW_025242264.1:0-3148 GCF_018294505.1 Triticum aestivum
AGGAAGGAAGGAAGTAGTGTAGGTACAAGTGTTAGCAGCCAAGAACCAATGAAGTGGGATCATTTCACCCAACTTCTACAAGAAGTGCTAGCTAGTGGCGTTAATGCAAAAAATTCTTATATAAGAGGACTCAAGGGCTGCACACCATCTTAGAATTTTCATTTACGAATGAGACATTGACCTTTCTTCCATAGGCTTTCTCCTAGTTCTGCTAAAACTCTGTAGAACTCCCCGATCTACTGCTAACTGAAATTGCAATGAAATACTCGATAGGTGGCCATTCTATCCTTATTTCTTTAGGAGGGCAGGGTTTACTTCAAGATTCTAAAAATGTTGGGCATAGGGAAAAGAGCAACCACTTATTGCATCTATAGATGCCGATACAGGATCTTCAGAAGATGAAGTCAGCTCCTTGGCTAGAGTGGCCAATACGGGAAGGGGAGTTCTACCGGCAACCGAAGTATGGCACAGGGTGCCGCAGGACACACAAGGTTTGGATTTGGCACAAGGACTACTCGTGGAGGTGGGCGGGGTTGAAGGGTGGTGGGGCGGAGAGAGACAAGCTGCCAGGGGCAGCGGCCGCTAGGTAAAGAACGGGCGGAATCCCTCAAAATCGACCGTGCACCGTCCCGAGACTATCACCGCAGCTCAGAGAAGGGGGGCGATGTCGGAAACGACAAGAAACCCTGTCGTCGATATGGGACGCCATCCCTAGAGGAGATCCCCCCCTACACCACCGGGCAGCAATGGCGCGCATGGAACAACACCACAACCAGGAACACCCCGCCGCCACCTTCCCTACACCACTGGGCGGCAATGGTTTCCCTTGTCGCCTGTGCGGGTGACACTGGGGCCGGACTTGTGTTCCAAAGGGTCGGTAATCGTAGTCTTGCATGTATGAACTTGATGGCTCAAAGCGCTTGGGTTACTTGTTTTCCATTTCGTTGTACACTTTGTGTGTATGTATCATTAAGATTCGGACATGTGGTCCACTTGGTCTATCTCGAATAATTTGTAGCATGTTTCGTTAAGAAGGCTGACATAAGCAGTACCAGGCAGGTGGCTTCTTGAGGACACTGGATTAGATGTTGTCCGTTGATGCTGCCGTTAGGGCACATCTTTGTAATTGTAGGTGTAGCAATTTTTTTTGCCTCGAATGTGGCTTTGGATCGATCTTTGTATTTATTTTGTCAGACTTTGTTGAATAATTTAATAAAGATGGACGCATGCATCATTTCGGTGCATAGGCCGGGGGTAATTGTCCTTTAAAAAATACAGTGCTAATCTGTCTTTTTTCTACCAGCTTAAGCTGTAGATCTTTTAGTAATGATTTGGTGGCTTGCTGCCTCAATTTTCTGTTGATTGCTGATGACATCATCTTTCCCTTTTGTTCACCATCGAGTTTCTCCTTTTATGTATGTGATCCTATTGAGCTTTGAAGATAGATTATGGGTTTTGCTCTTTCAGATCTCATATTAATCTTCTTGAATTTTGAAGTTTGAGGAGGTGACTGTAACAGGAACAACTAATCTTATCAGATGGCCTAATTAACAAGAGAACTCAGAAATAGGATGACTAAGCACAGAGAGCCCAAGGCTCAGTCATATTCCAGCTTCATTCTTCCCCACCATTGATTTAGTACAGCTTTTTACTAACTTTGTACTAAATCATAGGTACTTATTTTGGGACGGAGGGAGTGCATGACGGGTAGTAACGACTTGTCCTAAAGGTTGCATCAGTTACACAAGATTATCTTGCGGTAGGTATTCCTTTCACTCAATTTACTCAGGGATATGTGTTACCTGAAGTTTCAGAATTGACTCAGTAGATAGATATATCATACATGACAACTCTGTGTTTCCTTTTTTTCAAAATTCGTTGTGGTGTTTTGCGACCACTAATTGCTTGTCCACTTTCTCGGTTTCGTTTTTTTATAACAAGAAAAGTGGCCCCCGCAAATTCATGGGCTAGAATTTAAGAACTTTACGACATGCAGGTAAATACCTTAGCCTTTTATTGTCAGAACATATTATTTGATTTGTAAAAGGAATTTCAAACCAAATGTGATAATATATACAAATGTAAGCCTTCGGCAACATATATTCGCGTTTGGATGTTCCTATTACCGGCATGTACTACTTAATCTGGTTAATACGGAGATTCTGATTTATACACCTAGGTGGTACACATGTGCGAAGCATAAGGGTCAAACTATACACGTTGCCATATATACGAAATTTTCTCTGAGAATGACATGAGGTTTCGGAGTTCAGGTGGCCACAAAAATACAAATGCATAGGAAATTACTCCCTCTGTTCCATATTACTCGTCGTGGTTTTAGTTCAAATTTGAACTAAAACCATGACAAGTAATTTGGAACGGAGGGAGTACTTTGACGTAAACATTCTCATTAATTGTTGGTAATTACGCTAATGTTAATAATTAATACAGGTATAAAGTTACGTTACAGGTAAACCTCAAAACTATAAACTCAAGTTACTATAGGTATACAACTACTGCTCCTCTTTTATATGAAGGGGTTGCTTAAATGCTTCCATCAGTCTCAAGCTTCACTGCAAAGATCTAAGCAAACTACAGCGCAGGTATAGTATGTACAGTGTAGTTGACACTTGTAAAACATTAACGGTACATATATAAGGTTATGGCTGAGTACACACCTCTGTACCCAAGATGGTAGATATTTCTTCAGTTAGTATGTTGAAGTTCTAAATCTCTTTCTTCCGGCATAAATCAATTACCTGGAAACTACAAGATACAATTAACGAACAATACCGGGAACCTAAGCCTGTTGGTGTCTAGCTTCACCTAGCCCTCGCCCACAGCTCGCCGGAGCTCTCTCTTCCTCTGTACTCTAGCTCAAACGATCAAGGGAAGAAGGAGAAAGGTGGAAACAGGAGGTTTCCGGCGCTCATACACCGCCGCACCTACCGCCTCGTATTTTCTCCTCGAGCAAACAACTCGAGCCGCGCAGCTGTTACTACGTCACCGTGCGGATTTATACCCAGGGCCAGTGTCGGTGTCAAAACCGGCGGATCTCGGGTAGGGGGTACCGAACTGTGCGTCTAGGCGGATGGTAACAGGAGACAGGGGACACGATGTTTTTACCCAGGTTCGGGCCCTCTCGATG
>NW_025242265.1:0-3148 GCF_018294505.1 Triticum aestivum
GCGCCGTCGTCTTCGTCTCCCTACCCCGTTTGCTCGGGAGATGGAGCTCGATCCTCACCAGACTCTCAGGCTGCACATGAGGGGCTGCGGGAACGGCGGCACGCGGGTCGACGTCGACTTCCTCGCTCCTCACGTCATGTACCTCCGTCGCGGATGGAAGACGTTCGCTCGCATCCACAGCCTGACGGCGGGGCTCATCCTCTACTTCAAGTTAATGGAGGGCGGCCTGCTCTCCGTCAAGGTCTTTGGAGATCTTGGAACTCGCCTGAAGTGCTGCGTGGAGAGCTCCTCCGACAATGAAGATTCCTCCTCGAGCGGGAGTGACGAGGAGGATAGCGACAGCAACGACGAGGGCGTCGAGCGGCGGGGCACCGATCCCGACTCCGACTGACCGCGTCATCCCTCCCTCGGCCACGCGCCCTGCCGAGGGCCTTCCTCGTCAAGCTCTCCATCGGCACGTTCCCCATCGCCCCCTTGGGTGGCCGGCGTAGGAGGGCCGGAGAAGGCGGGCGGCGGCCGTCAAGTCGGAGTACGCGGGCACCGACGCCTTCGTCCCGTATTGTCGGGCCGCTGCCTCATCTTCCAGCTCCGGCACCGGGATGCTCTCTTGGTGCCTTCTGCTTCTCGCACCTCGCCTAGGCGCTCCTTTCGCCCTCCTGCTACCTTGTTCCATCTCCTGAGGAGAGGGACAAGAAAGGGATTACGGGCACCTTATCTCTTTTCAGTTTGTAAGCCTGCGGGCACTTGTTAATTTTAATACTTGTAATCCCCTTGCTCATGTTTTTTATTCTGTACGAACTGTACCTGTATGGAACGTTTTTAATGAAAAAGGGTGCTTGCCGGGTTCTTTGTGCGTGAGCGAGGCCCATGCCAAGGAACGAATCCTTGTTATTTTTAAGATAAACATTGTCGCCAGGCAACAGGCCTTGCCGTCCTCCCACTTCAATCGACCATTCTCACGCTGTTGGCGGAGGCAGGGGTGAAGTAGAGTTAGGCCCCTCGGTCATTTTCTTGCCACCGCGACTACGACCAAGTTCCGACCCAGGGGATAGCTCTTGGGTACAGGAAAAGGGGAGCACGATGGTTAAGAATATAAACGAGGTTTCATACGTCCCAGTTCCATACGGAAATGCATAACATGGGATGAAAGATTTATCTGAATCCGCAGCCCCCGGCAACCTTGGCTTGCCGGGGCCGGAGCGCCGGTTCGTTCTCTTTCTTCCAAGTGGCTCAGCAGAAGTGTCCACGTGCCCTGTGAACCAAAGAGGATAGAAAGACGCACACTCAACCTCTAGGCTAGGGGTTAGTCGCCGCTAAGCACTATCAACCCTAACCGGGGGAGAGACTTAACCTAGCATGCATGCTATAACTTAGGGCGCCAGCGCTTCATTTATTTATGCTCAGGGTCTGCGCCTGACTTTGTACAAAGGGTTACATGCCTTGCCGGCAAGGCTTGTACAAAAGGGTGGCTTGCCGGGAGGCCCGGCAACCACGCCTTATGGGTAAAACTTGCGAAGATGTTCGATGTTCCAGGAGTTGCTCACTGGAATACCATCTTCGGTCTCTAGGCGGACTGCGCCAGGCCTGGTGACTCGTATTACCCGATAAGGGCCTTCCCACTTCGGTGTCAACTTGTTGGAATTCTTGGCCGACTGAACGCGCCGAAGAACAAGGTCGCCTTCCTCAAAGCTTCGGGCATGAACCTTGCGGCTATGATAGCGGCGCAAGGCTTTCTGGTAGCGCGCTGCTCGCACAGCCGCCCGAAGACGATCTTCCTTGAGGATCGTTGCGTCATCTTGCCGCAATCGCTCTTGCTCAAGCTCATCATAAGCGAGCACTCGTGGTGACCCGTATGTGAGTTCCGTGGGGAGAACTGCTTCTGCCCCGTAAACGAGGGAGAAGGGTGTCTGGCCGGTGGCTCGATTTGGTGTCGTCCTGATTGACCAAAGAACTGCCGGCAATTCATCGATCCAGCGCCTTCCGCACTTGTGCAGCCTATCAAAAGTCTTGGTCCTCAGGCCTCGCAGTACTTCAACATTTGCCCTCTCCGCCTGGCCGTTGCTCCGTGGGTGTGCCACGGAAGCGAAACAGACCTTGCTGCTGAGGTCTTGGATGTATTGCATGAAGGTGTGGCTTGTGAACTGCGTGCCGTTGTCGGTGATGACTCTGTTCGGCACACCAAAACGGCAGACTACCCCCTTGAAGAACTTGACGGCTGACTGTTTCCTCACTGCTTCCACCTCCGGCCACTTTGTGAACTTGTCGATTGCAACATGCAAGTACTCAAAGCCCCCGACAGCGCGGGGGAAAGGGCCCAGTATGTCGAGCCCCCAGACCGAAAATGGCCACTAGAGAGGAATTGTTTGAAGGGCTTGAGCTGGTTGATGAAGCTTCTTCGAATGGAATTGACATGCTTCACACTTGGTTACTAGTGCCATTAAATCCTGGAGGGCAGTGGGCCAGAAGAAACCCTGCCGGAACGCCTTGCCGGCAAGGGCCCTTGACCCTATGTGGGAGCCACATATGCCTCCGTGTATCTCCGCCAACAGCTCCAGTCCTTCCTCCCGGGGAATGCACTTCAATTTCACACCGTTCGATCTCTTCCTGTACAGGACGTCATCGACGAACTTATACATAGCAGACCGACGGGCTACTTTCTCCGCTTCTTCCTGCTCCTCAGGAAGCTCCCCTGTTTGGAGGAATCGGACGATATGTTGTGCCCATGCCGGAGCCTGGGGCTCAACGGCAAGGACCAAAGGCATTTCTTCTGCCATGGGAGCGGTCGTCTCTACGGCCAGGGCTTGACGGCCTACCAGAGTCGGTCGCTCCTCGGCAGGCTCAGAATCCACGGCAACACCCTTGCCGGCGGCCCCCGGGGGCTCGGCAGGAAAGTACTTGCCGGGGCCCGATTTCCTCCGTTTGTTCTGCTCCGTTGATGGTTCAACGGATGGTTGAGTTAACCGAAGCAAAAAAGTACCTGGTTCCACAGGTAGCTTGAATGCAGCGCGCTTTGACAGGTAATCGGCGATGTCGTTCTCCGCTCGGGGAACGAGCTCCGCTTGTATACCGTCAAAGCGCTCCTCCAGCTTCCTCACCTCATCTACATAAGCCTCCATCAACGGGCTCTGATAATCTTTGTTGACTTGTC
>NW_025242266.1:0-3148 GCF_018294505.1 Triticum aestivum
TTTTTTCCACTTTGCATGCTTTTCCCAGTTTGGCCTGGCTAAGCATATGCACGTAGAAAACAAACATCTGCAAGTTGATTGGTTGTCTGCATTGCATCAAGGCCAGATGGGTGCAAGTTGTTTGGTTTCCTGTGTTTGTGCTTTAGGGGTGAGCAGATGCAAACACAACTGTTTGGATGTGTGCAAGTACCTGGTCTGCTCATCCCTTTCAAATGTGGTGGACTTACCACCCATTTGACAGCACACAACACATATGATGATCAAGAACAAGAACAACAACAGAAGAACAAAGCAAAAACATGAAAATATGTAGATAAGCTAGGCATAAATAGCATAAGAACACTACTAGACATAAGTTTAAACAGCATGCCATGCCATGCCCATGCAGGACCCCAGGGTGCTGGTCCCGGGCAAAATATAGACATGTTCACATCAAACTACTTGAGTTCAGACCTAAACTACTTCGGTTCATACTTCAGATAGACAAACTGCATGCCATGCTTGATGTCACCGATGCAACTATGCTTGGAGCATTGGACCTTGCAGATGTTCGAGGTGTTGGCGTTGATGCCCAGAGAGCCTGAAAACTAGGAGGTTGCCAGGGACGATCCTGTGACGCTGGAAAAAGTACTCCCAGCCCCTCCTAAGCCACCATGTGCCCCTTGAACATCTGCACCTGGACCGAGAACTCGCACCACTTGTTGGCGGAGAGGCTGAAGACGACACGAGGAGGGCCGGTGACCAGCCATTGCTTCATCACTGGCCTGAAGGCAGGCGGGATGATGAGCATGGCGATGTCCTCCTGGTCATGGATCTACATGTAGAACCTTATTGGTTCCCATGCACCCTCCGCGTGGCCAGTCCTTGGCCTCTTGCCAGTGCCGAACGACATGCTCATGTACTCCACCCTGCCAGGAACCACCGGCCTCTCCAGTCACCGGTTCCTGGGGATGAGGTCCTCCGCACCCTCTGCACCGATGATGACATGCGCTCCTCCGCCGACTCTATCCCACTTCGTCTTGATTATTGATAACCCACAAGTATAGGGGATCGCAATAGTTTTCAAGGGTAGAGTATTCAACCCAATTTATATATTCGACACAAGGGGAGCCAAAGAATATCCTCAAGTATTAGCAGCTGAGTTGTCAATTCAACCACACCTGAAAGACTTAATATCTGCAACAAAATATTTAGTAGCAAAGTAGTATGGAAGTAATGGTAGCGGTGGCAAAAGTAATAGTAGCAGTTTTGTAGCAATCATAATAGTGGCAACGGAGAAGTAACTTAGCAAAGATCAATATGTGAAAAGCTCATAGGCAATGGATCAATGATGGATAATTATGTGGGATGCAATTCATCATAACATAGGGTGACACAAAACTAGCTCCAGTTCATCAATGTAATGTAGGCATGTATTCCGAATATAGTCATACATGGTTATGGAAAAGAACTTGCATGACATCTTTTGTCCTACCCTCCCATGGAGCGGGGTCCTATTGGAAACTAAGGGATATTAAGGCCTCCTTTTAATAGAGTACCGGACGAAAGCATTAACACTTAGTGAATACATGAACTCCTCAAACTATGGTCATCACCGGGAAGTGTCCCCACTACTGTCACTCCGGAGTTTTCCGGATCATAACACGTAGTAGGTGACTATAAGTTGCAAGATAGGATCAAGAACTTACATATATTCATGAAAACATAATAGGTTCAGATCTGAAATCATGGCACTCGGGCCCTAGTGACAAGCATTAAGCATGGCAAAGTCATAGCAACATCAATCTTAGAACATAATGGATACTAGGGATCAAACCCTAACAAAACTAACTCGATTACATGGTAAATCTCATCCAACCCATCACCGTCCAGCAAGCCTACGATGGGATTACTCACACACGGCGGTGAGCATCATGAAATTGGTGATGCACTACAAGAAATATGTCAACTAGTGACCTTCTGTCAGTGACCCTGGAAGAATTGGTCAAGATCTATGACAATTTCAGACCAATTGGTCAAAAGCTGTTCGGGGGGCTCCAAACCCTAAACTATGACGACCATTTTGGTCAGAAAGGTCGTAATTTCCTTACACGAAATGCTCATAAAGCAGATAGCACTGGTCCGCTGCCTTATTTCTAGCTGATCATGACCAATATAGATGGTCATAACCTTGTAATTGTGGTGGGTTGCTATGACTAGGCGCCACCTCATCAGTTTTGCCTATGTGTCATGTCCATGTGGCAGTTTTTGCCCTAGGCTGTGAAGCAACCTATATTTCTGTCCTTCCCAAAATTCCCAAAAAAATATCATAAATTCTTTGGGTCATATCTTCGTCAAATATGTAAAAAACCTTCCTTGCCTAGTTAAAAAATAATTCGAAAATATTCATTTTCCTATTCTGTTCAGAAAAACACTTTGTGAAGGAAGTACCACTTTGGCATGTCCAAATGGTATCCATTTTCTACTATGCTTTCCTATGCCCAAATAACCATCCTCCACCAAATGCCAGCTCAATCCATTCATTATTTTGAGCCCAGCTTCAACATTCGTATTTATGTCCAGTGTGATACTTTGCAAAGCAAGTACCACCTAGGCTCCTCCTTTTGAGCTGAAAATTTGTGAAGACGGTCTTCTTAGTAACTGATCATCCTTAGCCAAAACTCACGCCCGTTAGCCATGTGCATTTCCCGTACCGCTAATCAAACATTTGGCTGCTTATTCATGTTTGAGCATCGATCGGTCTCCTCGTGAGAATCTTATGTTGTGATTTTCTTCCTAGCACCTACATAGGGAGTGCCCAACCCACTAGACATGTCTAGGCCGCCTAGAACACATGGCAATTCCACGGTCATGCGGTGACCACGCGGCGGGCATGCGAGTTTACGCGCTCTAGAGTTGGGGCCCTCGGTCACCGTCCAAACCTCGACGTATCGCCACCAAACCATGTATTTATGATTAAATAGGTACGTATGTAACTAGGAATGATTTTTGGAAAAAATAAATAGCAAACTATGAGGCAGCTGCAGTTCAAATTTGACCCGCTTCCTACTGAATCGGCGGGAATTTGTTCTTTTCACCAGAGGTGGATCAAAACTTTTGACACCCAACCATTTTGTTAATTGTGCATTATATATGGCCTAGTATTTTA
>NW_025242267.1:0-3147 GCF_018294505.1 Triticum aestivum
TTTTTTACTGTCATGACATGATCAATAATGTTGCCGTCTCTAAATATAAGTCTTTTTAGACGGACGGAGTATACCCCTGAAATATAGACAGGAAAAAAAACACCGCCGATGCGAGCACTGTTGGAAATATGCCCTAGAGGCAATAATAAAAGGATTATTATTATATTTCTTTGTTCATGATAGTTGTCTTTTATTCAATGCTATAATTGTATTATCCGGAAATCGTAATACACGTGTGAATACTTAGACCACAACATGTCCCTAGTGAGCCTCTAGTTGACTAGCTCGTTGATCAACAGATAGTCATGGTTTCCTGACTATAGACATTGGATGTCGTTGATAACGGGATCACATCATTAGGAGAATGATGTGATGGACAAGACCCAATCCTAAGCATAGCACAAGATCGTGTAGTTCGTTTTGCTAGAGCTTTTCCAATGTCAAGTATCTCTTCCTTAGACCATGAGATCGTGTAATTCCCGGATACCGTAGAAGTGCTTTGGGTGTACCAAACGTCACAACGTAACTGGATGACTATAAAGGTGCACTACAGGTATCTCCGAAAGTGTCTGTTGGGTTGACACGGATCGATACTGGGATTTGTCACTCCATATTATGGAGAGGTATCACTGGGCCCACTCGGTAGTGCATCATCATAATGAGCTCAAAGTGACCAAGTGTCTGGTCACGGGATCATGCATTACGGTACGAGTAAAGTGACTTGCCGGTAACGAGATTGAACGAGGTATTGGGATACCCACGATCGAATCTCGGGCAAGTAACATACCGTCTGACAAAGGGAATAGTATACGGGGTTTGCTTGAATCCTCGACATCGTGGTTCATCCGATGAGATCATCGAGGAGTATGTGGGAGCCAACATGGGTATCCAGATCCCGCTGTTGGTTATTGACCGGAGAGCCGTCTCGCTCATGTCTGCATGTCACCCGAACCCGTAGGGTCTACACACTTAAGGTTCGGTGACGCTAGGGTTGTATGAATATGAGTATGCAGCAAACCGAATGTTGTTCGGAGTCCCGGATGAGATCCCGGACGTCACGAGGAGTTCCAAAATGGTCCGGGGGTAAAGAATTATATATAGGAAGTGCTGTTTCGGCCATCGGGAAAGTTTCGGGGTCACCCGGTATTGTACTGGGACCACCGGAAGGGTCCTGGGGGTCCACCGGGTGGGGCCACCTATCCCGGAGGGCCTCGTGGGCTGAAGTAGGAGGGGAACCAGCCCCTAGTGGGCTGGTGCGCCTCCCCCCCTTGGGCCCCCCTGCGCCTAGGGTTGGAAACCCTAGGGTGGGGGCGCACCACTTGCCTTGGGGGGCACTCCAACCCCCTGGCCGCCGCCCCCCTTGGGAGATTCAATCTCCAGGGCCGGCGCCCCCACCCCCTGGGGGCCTATATAAAGGAGGGGGGAGGGAGGGCAGCCGCACCCTGAGTCTTGGCGCCTCCCTCCCCCTGCTACACCACTTCCTCCTCCCGCGGTTGCTTGGCGAAGCCCTGCCGGAGTCCTGCTGCATCCACCACCACACAGTCGTGCTACTGGATCTTCGTCAACCTCTCCTTCCCCCTTGCTGGATCAAGACGGAGGAGACGTCACGCTGACCGTGCGTGTGTTGAACGTGGAGGTGCCGTCCGTTCGGCACTAGGATCTCCGGTGATAGGATAACGACGAGAACGACTACCTCAACCCCGTTCTCTTGAACGCTTCCATACGCGATCTACAAGGGTATGTAGATGCATCTTCCTCTCTTGTTGCTAGATGAACTCATAGATGGATCTTGGTGAACATAGGAAATTTTTTATTTTATGCAACGTTCCCCAACAAGCACTACCTGTAGTAGTGGTAGCAGCACGCACGCACATCCGTGTCAGCTACTAGCCCCGGTGAAATAATAATGTGTGCCCGAACCGTTATCTAGGGTTTAGTGGCAAGACAGGCGGAGGCGGCGGCGATCTTCTGATCTCCCACGCGCAAGCACTCATCCTGGGCGATCTCTGCACTGAATCCAAGCCCTGATCGACGCCTTCTCTCCGGCTGCTCTCGGGGTGATCGAGGGGGGGTCCTGGTACCCCTACCCACCCTTGGAGCACGGGGGAGGTGCCATCTAGGGTTTTGGGACGGGGCGACATGGCGTCAGAGGAATCAAGGAAGTCGAGGGAGAGAGTTGAGAACATGATGGAGAAGATGAAATTGACAGATAAGGAGAGCAAGAAGCTGGTAGTAGATGACCAGGAGGTGGAAGGAGAAGCACCCCAATTGGCGCTGGTGGGGAGGGTTCTGCATCGAAAGTTTATCCATGTCAACACAATTGCTGAAGCCCTCCGACCGGCCTGGGGTAATCCGAGGGGGTTGAATTTTAACCCGGTAGGAGAGAATACCTTCGTTGCAAACTTGGAGAATCAGCGTCATCGTGATCGCATCTATGGGGGTGGACCGTGGATGGTTGGGAAGCATGCGGTGATCTTGGAGCTGTTTGATTTCAGGGCCCGACCTTCCGATTGGAAATTTGAGAAGATACAAATCTAGGCTAGGGTAATCAACCTGCCTTTCAACCTAAGGTACCCTCCATGGCCTGAGCGAATTGCACGTATGTTGGGAGAGGTAATCAAGCTGGATGTAGACTCAAAGGCGCTTGCCTTCGGAGAGTCCCTCAGAGCACGGATCTGGATTAGAGTGCAGGAACCTCTCATGAGGTGGGTGCAGTTGGAATCGACGAGGATGAAGGAGGCTATTTTGTATGATATCTAATATGAAGGATTGCCGTACTTCTGTTTCTCCTGTGGCCGGCTTGGACATGCAGATGCTTTCTGCCCATATCCAGGGGAACGAGATGATGACGGCTGTTTGCCTTATGGGGAGAAACTTAGATGGGCTGGAACCTGTAAGAGCTGGGTGAACGCACCCCCTGTGAGCGATAACGGAGGACGGCAGGGCACCAGAAGAGAGGAGGAGTGGAATGAGGAAGAAGAGGAAGTAGAGAAGGGTGAGGAGCTGACATCACCACTAAAAAACAATGTAGGCATGGTCAGGAACACAGTGTATCAGTTTAACTCCTGGGGTGGGGCTGCTGGGCGCGCTGGTCCTGGAAGGGGCTTTGATAGAGCCAGAGGTAGAGGAAGGGAAAAGGTGTACCGG
>NW_025242268.1:0-3147 GCF_018294505.1 Triticum aestivum
TCTGGACCTTTTGGTCCCGGTTGGTGGGACGAACCGGGACCAATGTGCCTCGCTCCTGGCCCACTACCATTGGTCCTGGTTGGTGGCTTGAACCGGGACCAAAGGCTGCCCTTTAGTTCCGGTTCGTGCCACCAACCGGGACCAATTAATTACCTATATATACCCCTCGCCCGCGAGCAGAGCACTCCCACTGCTCTGTTTTTCCTGGCCGGCGAGGAGAGAGCTTTGTGGTGCTCTAGCTCACCTCCTATGCACACGAGGTGTTCGATGGAATGCCCGAGCCACACTACTTAAGTTTTCTCCTCTCCAAGCTCGACCTTCAAGCTCCATTTTCCTCAATATTTGTCTAGGTTTAGCGGTCCGTCACGTCCCGTCCCCATCTTCACCACCATCGATCGCCCGCGCCGATCTCGTCGCCAGCACCACCATGGTGAGCCTCTTGTTCTTATCTTCTTTCTGAAAGGAAAAAATTTCTTCCTTGTATGTTTATATAGATACTTGTATAATTTTCTTAATTTTATTATTACATCTTATATAGTGCGATGGTTTTGGTATCCGCCCCCGTCGGCCCTCGTCCTGTCTATGATTCGGATGTGGTATATATTATCTTTTCATAACTATTGGTTCATTTATTGTTTATGACAATTATGCCGACCAACGTGACATAGATTTTATTTATCTAGGAGGTTGTTGAATGGAAATTCCAACTGACCCTATTGTCGATAGGTTAAATTTAGTTGAAGAAGAAAACAATTCCTTGAAGGAAAAAATAAGAAAAATTGAGGAGGAGAAGATGATATTGGAGTTGCATGTTGCGGATGTCGTCGATGATCACAAGATCAAGATGGATGCAATGCGCTTGAAGATTAGAAAGATTAGAAAATATGCCATTCATACCGAGGCTTGGTATCATTATGCCGTTGGATCAGTTGTTACATTGGTTGTGATTATGATCGCATTTGTTTTCGCATTGAAATGTTTTACATAGCTTCAATGTATGGTTTAATTAATTTAGATGCTCTGCAGAGCTTTATGTTGTTAGATGAGAACTATGTATGTACTTTGGTTTTAATGTGATTATGAACTTCTATTAATTTGGTCCCTTAATTATCTATTCATGATGTTCTGTAATGATTTTTAACACACTTAATTATATATAATGCACGCAGATGAACCGGCAATGGATGTACGGTTCAAGACACACCTCCGAGTACATTAAGGGCGTGCATGATTTTCTCGAAGTGGCTGAGGCAAACAAGCAGAATGGTTTTATGTGTTGTCCATGCCCTATATGTGGGAATACGAAGTCTTACTCTGACCGGAAAATCCTTCACACCCACCTGCTTTACAAGGGTTTCATGCCACACTATAATGTTTGGACGAGGCACGGAGAAATAGGGGTTATGATGGAAGACGGCGAAGAAGAAGAGTACGATGACAACTATGTGCCCCCTGAATACGGTGATGCTACTGAACATCAAGAGGAACCAGACGATGTGCACGATGATGCTGCAACGGGTGAAGCTGCTGAAGATCAAGAGGAACCAGACGATGTGCCCGATGATGATGATCTCCGCCAGGTCATTGTCGATGCAAGGACGCAATGCGAAAGTCAAAAGGAGAAGCTGAAGTTCGATCGCATGTTGGAGGACCACAAAAAAGGGTTGTACCCCAATTGCGAAGATGGCAACACAAAGCTCGGTACCGTACTAGAATTGCTGCTGTGGAAGACAGAGAATGTTGTGCCTGACAAAGGATTTGAGAAGCTACTGAAAATATTGAAGAAGAAGATTCCAAGGGATAACGAATTGCCTAATAGTACATACGCAGCAAAGAAGGTCGTATGCCCTCTAGGATTGGAGGTGCAGAAGATACATGCATGCCCTAATGACTGCATCCTCTACCGCGGTGCGTACAAGGATCTGAACGCATGCCCGGTATACGGTGCATTACGGTACAAGATTAGACGAGATGATCCTGGTGATGTTGACGACGAGCCCCCCAGGAAGAGGGTTCCTGCGAAGGTGATGTGGTATGCTCCTATAATACCACGGTTGAAACGTCTGTTCAGAAACAGAGAGCATGCCAAGTTGATGCGATGGCACAGTGAGGACCGTAAGAAATACGGGAAGTTGAGAGCACCCGCTGACGGGTCGCAGTGGAGAAAAATCGAGAGAAAGTACTGGGATGAGTTTGCAAGTGACCCAAGGAACGTATGGTTTGCTTTAAGCGTGGATGGCATTAATCCTTTCGGGGAGCAGAGCAGCAATCACAGCACCTGGACCATGACTCTATGTATGTATAACCTTCCTCCTTGGATGTGCATGAAGCAGAAGTTCATTATGATGCCAGTTCTCATCCAAGGCCCTAAGCAACCCGGCAACGACATTGATGTGTACCTAAGGCCATTAGTTGAAGAACTTTTACAACTGTGGAATGGAAACGGTGTACGTACGTGGGATGAGCACAAACAGGAGGAATTTGACCTAAAGGCGTTGTTGTTCGTGACCATCAACGATTGGCCCGCTCTTAGTAACCTTTCAGGACAGGCAAACAAGGGATACCACGCATGCACGCACTGTTTACTTGACACCGATAGTATATACCTGGGAAGCTGCAAGAAGAATGTGTACCTGGGCCATCGTCGATTTCTTCTGACCAACCATCAATGTCGAAAGAAAGGCAAGCATTTCAAAGGCGAGGCAGATCACCGGAAGAAGCTTCTTGGGCGTGTATGGGAAGACAAAAGATACAGCTGAGGCATGGGAGGACCTGCAACGTTTGCACGAAAAAGACGGCATGCCTCCAAAGCAGTATGAAGGTCCTGCCAGCTATGCTCTTACTAAAGAAGAGAAGGAAATCTTCTTTGAATGCCTGCTTAGTATGAAGGTCCTGACTGGCTTCTGGTCAAATATAAAGCGAATAATAAATATGGCAGAGAAAAAGTTTCAGAACCTAAAGTCTCATGACTGCCACGTGATTATGACACAACTGCTTCCGGTTGCATTGAGGGGGCTTCTATCGGAAAACGTCCGATTAGCCATTGTGAAGCTATATATGTGCATTCCTCAATGCAATCTCTCAGAAGGTGATCGATCCAGAAATCATACCAAGGCTAAGGAGTGATGTGGTGCAATGTCTTGTCAG
>NW_025242269.1:0-3147 GCF_018294505.1 Triticum aestivum
GCGCTCAGTTGGATCTGTAGGAGAGAGAGAGAGAAGATGAGAGGGAGAGAGAGGAGGGAGAAAGAGAGGAAGAGGAGAGGAGGCACGGCGTCGGATGGGAGAGTGGCCAACCCGGCTCGCGTTGGCTTGGGCCGCACCCCTCCCCGAAGAACGGCGATGATGGAGGGATCCGCCGGCACCATCCAGGCTCCCGACCGACGGACTCGCTGGGTCGCCACCCCTCCCGTGCGGTGGGGACATCCACGGCGATGCGGGCTGGGGACCGAGCGGCGGGGCCCGTGCCGAGGCCTTGCGGTCATGAGGACGTCGGGTCCTCCGTACATCGTGTTCGTCCCACCCTGAAGGGCGGTGGCGCGGGCGGTGACAAGCTTCAACTCTGCATCGGGAGCAGCGACGCCGACACAAGCTTCAGTTCATTGCTAATCTTGGCCGGTGGTTTCGTTTTGTCTACGGCATCGGGTCGCTTTGTGCTCCATTGTGTGGTTGAGGTTAGCTCTTCTTCCATCCTCTTTCTTGTTCTATTCTGTAGTATAGAGGCATGTGGATGATGCTTCAAAGGGGGAGGCTACAGAGAGCATCGTTCGCTTCTTGGTAATTTGCAGGACTCTACTGCGGTCATGGCTTTTTTTTAGAAAACCAAATCTGCACCATGCCAATATGATTCTTGGTGAGCATGCTTTCGACATGCCTCACCCTCTCAGGTTTTTATATTCCTGCTCAAGCCAGCTTGTGGGTTTGCATATCCTATATTCAGAGCTTGTGCATGGCAATTCACTTAATAAATTTCTTTGATTTTTTTGCTGGGTTTAATGTAGTATCTACCACATGTTTACATGATGACTCCTTTTATCCTTGAAGGCATTGGGAGTTCTTGAAGGGAAATGATGAAAATGGTGTATGAAAAGGTAATGCAAAAGTGTGTGGTTCTGGACATCGTTAGCTTTGACTGAAGTTTTCTTGTGTTGTCATATTCAAAACTATAGTGCTTTGCTTGCAGTATCTTAAAGGGAGCAATGTTTTGGTACTTATTTTCCTTGAAGGGAAATGATGAAAATGGTGTATGAAAAGGTAATGCAAAAGTGTGTGGTTCTGGACATTATTACCTTTGCATGAAGTTTTCTTGTGTTGTCTTATTCAAAACTATAGTGCTTTGCTTGTAGTATCTTAAAGGGAGCAATGTTTTGGTACTTACTTTCTGATGATTTAAAAAGTTCTTTGCATTGCCAACCTGAATTTGAGAGCACTGTTTTCTTATGTAGGAATTCTATTTCTTTGCCTAGAACCTGTGATTTATTATGGCTGATGTAAATTTTGCCTTTGTACGTCCTTGTCAAGTTTAGGTGGACAACTTGATATGGGGGGAGGCACATAGGTTTGCTAATTCTGTTTCTGGGCTGGCCTATGAGATGGAGATCAAGCAAACTTCAGAAGGTTTCAGGTGCACATCCTCTTTCCCTTGTGTTTGTCTCCCTAGCTAATCTGTACCATTGTACATATTGATAAATATAGTTAGTTATTATTTTCTGGCTGTTGTGATAGTCAGAGCACATAAATGCTTACTTCATTTAGTAGCTGACATCCCAATTTTTGAAATTACGCCTGAAGAAAATGTGTCTCCTTGTTTTGTGCAGGTACCAAATTAAGTAGGCTTATGCACATAAGCTTCTTCATTGTTTCCCTTCTGGAAACAAAATTGTTCTCGTATTAATTGGTTGGTTCGCATGCATGTGCAATAATTGTGTGTCGAAGCACCGGTCCTAATTTTTTAGTGGCGCTCCACATAAGCAGGATCTATACTAATTGTTCCATTGACTGCTCTCCGGTGAGTTTTTACTCATTTCCCTCTGATGCTTTTGTGTCCACATGTCTAATTTGGTCTTCTTTCAAAATTTCTCATGGTTTATGTGGTAGTGTGGTTGGCTGACGGCTTATAACTTTCTGTATCCTCTATCTATGATATTCTGTTAGGCTAGGCACATTTCTTCCCTTCATAATTCAGTGTTGAATTAATTATCTTAGCTACATGGTGAATCTCGATAATCCCTTTAGGACCAGACCATAGCATATGATGCATTATGTAGAAGTTACAAATGGTCAAGAATTTTCTGGATACGATACCTGCTTACTCCTATTCATATTATGTAGAAGTTGCATAAGGCAGAGAAAGAATAAGAACATTTGTCAGTTTTTTCGTGTGCAGGTTCAGCAGCGGGCAATGCTCAAGACAGAGTTGGGCGCACATCATATATATACATATGTTGTCATGTCTTAATAAATAGAGATGAGCAGAAGTAGAGATGAGATATCTATCCGACTGTCATCCTTCCAAGACTTGGGTTTGTCATCTCTGTCAGCGTCCGCTTCCGCTTCCTTCGCTGGTTGTCGTTTCTTTGTACACTGCTGTAGTTTAGAGATCAATATATATTTTCCATGGATACAATTGAATACGACACCCAATTTGCTATATAATTGTTCAACTCTCTCTCATAGCGATTCATACAAAATATCATGCATAGTGGTCCTAGCTTAAGTAGAATATAACCATTGGATTGTTCAAACTTTGCTCGTGTTTCGCAGGGCACCATAACTCTAGTCCGACATGAGGAGTGCAACCACGATAGTGAGCAGTGGAACCGCAAGATAGAGATAGATACAAGTAGAATATAACTGGTCATATTTCTAAAATGATCACACTACTTATAGTGCCGGAAGAGAAGGCATCAGTGATAGTGGGCTTGGTGATGAGGGCATCAATACGAAGAGATTAATTCACAACTTTGTTCTTGATAGGTTGTACAAATATACAAGGTACTACTGTTTCCTTTTATGTTTAAATAGCTTTGTGAGTACAATTATATGAAAATTCTGCGATTCATGGTGCGGAAGCGGGCATCTTTGTTTTCCTGACCAAAAATACTTAGTTTCATGCCTCCATGGTATAATTTAGAGGCACAGTCCAATGAGAGATTCCTACTTAGCTAGCTAATATATAACGTTTGACGGTACTGTCTTGTGTTGTAAATACAAAATATGCTACATGAGCATTACTTTTATTTTGAATTTAATTTTGTGTTTGAGCCTCTTTTACATATTAAGTGTAATATCACAGACTTTCTTCTTTCAGGGTTAACTGGCCATGCAAAAACT